>NC_141877.1:36433939-36585454 GCF_056163025.1 Triticum urartu
GGCGCTTCACTCCCCGACAACGGCGCCAGAAAATACCCTTGATGACCCACAAGTATAGGGGATCAATTGTAGCTCTTTTCGATAAGTAAGAGTGTCGAACCCAACGAGGAGCAGAAGGAAATGACAAGTGGTTTTCAGCAAGGTAATGTCTGCAAGTGCTGAAATTGTAAGTAATAGAGTAGTTTGATAGCAAGATAATTTGTAACGAGCAAGTAACGATGATAGTAGCAAAAGTGCAGCAAGGTAGCACAATCCTTTTGAGGCAAAGGACAGGCCAAAACGGTCTCTTATGATAAGCAAAGCGTTCTTGAGGGTACAAGAGAATTTCATCTAGCCACTTTCATCATGTTGGTTCGATTTGTGTTTGCTACTTTGATAATTTGATATGTGGGTGGACCGATGCTTAGGTGTTGTTCTAACTTGAACAAACCTCCTACTTATGATTAACCCTCCCGCAAGCACCCGCAACTACGAGAAAAGTATCAAGAATAAATTCTAACCATAGCATTAAACTTTTGGATCCAATCGGTCCTTACGGAATAGCGTATAAACTGGGGTTTAAACTTCTATCACTCTCAGAACCCATCATCTAATTGTTACTCCACAATGCATTCCCTTAGGTCCAAAATATGGTGAAGTGTCATGTAGTCGACGTTCACATGACACCACTAAGGGAATCACAACATACGTATCAAAATATCGAACACATATCAAGTTCAGATGATTACTTGCAACATGATTTCTCCCGTGACCTCAAGAACAAAAGTAACTACTCACAAATGATAATCATGCTCAAGATTAAAGGGGTATTAAATAGCATATTGGATCTGAACATATAATCTTCCACCAAATAAACCATATAGCAATCAACTATAAGATGTAATCAACACTACTAGTCACCCACAAGCACCAATCTATAGTTCCGGTAACAAGATTGAACACAACAGATGAACTAGGGTTTGAGATGAGATGGTGTTGTTAAAGATGTTGATGGAGATTGCCCTCCCCAAGATGGGAGAGTTGTTGGTGATGATGATGACGATGATTTCCCCCTCCGGGAGGGAAGTTCCCCCGGCGAAATCGCTCCCCCGGAGGGCAAAAGTGCTCCTGCCCAAGTTTCGCCTCGAGACGGCGGCGCTCCATCCCGAAAGTCCTCTCCTTATTTTGTTTCTAGGTCAAAATGACCTATATACCAGAAGATGGGCACCGGAGGTGGGCCTATGTGAGCCCAACCCACCAGGGCGCGCCTGGGCTCCCTGGCGCCCCCAGGTGGGTTGTGCCCACCTGGTGCACCTTTTGTGATACTTATTTGCTCCAATATTCATCATATATTCCATAAAAATTCTCCGTGAAGTTTCAGCCTGTTTGGAGTTGTGTAGAATAGGTAGCATGACATAGCTTTTCCAGGTCCAGATTTCCAGCTGCCGGAATTCTCCCTCTTCGTGTGTACCTTGGAAATTATGAGAGAAAAGGCATTAGAATTACTCCAAAAAGCATTATTATGGATTAAAAGATCATAAATAATAGTAGAAAAACATGATGCCAAATGGACGTATCAACCAGCCAGGGTGGGATGGCTGATTTGCGCTACCTCACCGATCCATGGCAACGGCGTCTCCTTTGACCCTGGACCACATGGTTGCACCTCTCCATAGCTTGTTCTCTTCACCATGCCTCCATCTATTTATATATATAGAAGAAGTAGTCATCCATCCGTGTGTCGGATGCGCGTGCAACTTGGACTTAGACTTGGATCCGGCTTCGCTGGATCGACCTAGTAGATCAAGTAGGTAGGGAACAACTTTGCCGAGCACTTGTTCCGCTATTGTGTTGTGTTGTGATGATGGTGAGAGTAAATCCAATCAAACCCACTAGTTGTGCAGATATATAGAAGATTTTCTTAATGGGGGGCACCTCACCGTATTCCTCCACTCCATCCACCACGGTGGCAAGATGTACCAGGTATACCAACGAGCGGATCCAGGCAGTGGTGGAGCAGGTGCCACAACTAGCCAGTCCAATCTAACCCACAGGTGAGCAATCTGATTATTTTCATCCAATGATTTTGTTCACATTAGTCAGGAAGATAAAGAATCAGTCTCATCTCAGAAAGCAGGGGCTGTATGACTGCAAAACTCTGTATTCCTTTTGCCATATCCTTTGCCATGTAGTACAAGAAGATCACACCTTAGGTGCCATGTCGGCCTCTCCACAAACTTGTGAGAACCAGACCTCCTCTTCTGTCCTGGCAAATTCTTGAAAAAAAGCAGCAAGACCCAATCCGGTCAAGAATTCTTACCGTGACTGCTGTGAGGAGGTTCTTGTTCCACCGGTACCCACAAGTACAAAAATATCTGGTACCCACAAGTACAAAAATTGGTAATTCCAGTGGCATTCCCCCCTTGTGCAGTTTTTTGCTTTTGTCTTCAGTTGTAGTTTTCCTACTCTGGGTTTTTATTTGCTTGTGCAGATGGAGGCTTTTGCATCGCTTGATGCAAACCTGCAGAGTTGATTCACCCACTCGCAGTGAGTGTCGAACCTTTGATCTCCCTGTGACTTGGACTTGGGACGCCGGGCGACGGGAGGAGGAAATGATTTCCCTCTGACCGTTGTGAGGAGGTTCGTGTGTGAGACATGCATATGAACACATCGATGCCTCCGGCGGCAGCAGCTGACATCGAAGCAGCGCCTCAACCCCGCCTACGCATCAGACTCTCCCTATTGGGAGGCCTGGTTCGCGTTGGAGCATGAGGAGCAGCGTCGGCGCGGCGTCCGCGACGTGGAGGCTGGCACCCCGCCGCCCCTCGTCGTGCATGATAAGGACCAGGAGCGCATGGGCATGCCCAGTGTGCGGAAGGCCAATGCCTTGTTTTTTTTCACATTTTTTGTTTTTATTTTTCCTTTCACTTTTTTACCTTTCACTTAGAATTGTTAAATATTATAAATACATATATTACAAAAAACATTTTACATCAAACATTTAAAAAAAGAGTTAACCAAGCATTTGGAGAATGTTAAATGTACATAGAGAAAGGGTTTCTCATGTATACAAAAAAATATAATGCGTGTGAAAAAACGTGATTATGTATTTAAAAAACTGTTATTTCAAGCATATGAAATTTTTTAATCAAGCATTTAAAAAAGTCAAATGTGTATAGAAAAATGTTGACCTTGTATTCAAAGAAAAAAATGGTAAACTTGAATTTAGTAAATGTTAATAAAGCATTTGAAAAATATTTAAATGTGTAAAGAAATTATGTTGACTATGTATTATAAAATTGTTGAATTTGTATTTAAAAACTGTTAGTCAAGCATTTGAAAGAATGTTAAATGTATATAGAAAAAATGTTCACCATGTATTCAAAAAAGCTAATCTAGTATTTGAAAAATGTTACTCAAGCATTGAATTTTTTTAATCTTTTCAGAAAAATGTCAATCAAGTGTTGCAGTTTTGTAATCCATACAAAAAATGTTGACCATGTACTGAAAAAATGTTAAACTTATGTTTCAAAAATGTTAATCAAGTATTTAAAAAAATGTAAAATGTGTATTGAAAAAGTTTTTACCATGTATTAAAAAAATGTGAATCTGGTATTTAAAAAATGTTAAATGTGTAGTTAAGAAATGTTGACCATGTATTTAAAAAATGTTAATCTGTATTTGCAAAATGTTAATCAAGCATTTGAAACATGTTTAATTTGTATTCGAAAAATGTTGACCATGTATTCAATTAATGTCAATCATGTACTTGAAAAATATTTAATGTATATTAGAAAACTTTATTCGATATATATAGAAATGTGTATAGAAAAACAATGAGAAGTGGAGAGTAAACAAATGAGAAAGATGAAAAAGGGAAGAAAGAAGAAAGAAAAGAAAAAAGCTAGTGAAAACAAAAAGTAAATAAAGGAAATAAAATCTAACACTATTGCTTTAACAAGGTCATGACCTACAAGTAAATAGAAACCATAGTGGCCCAGTGGTTGGCACTGCAACACCGCATCCAGGTGATCACCGAAATCATTAATTGAGGAGTACTCCTTTCAAAGATCACTTCCACCTTCCCAGGTTGCGACAAGTGGTTGATAGTTTTCCCTTTTTTCGTAGACCTTGAGGTAGTGAGGCAACCTTATGACTCACGTCGCGCGAGCGCATGGGCATACCCAGTGTGCAGAAGGCCATTGCCTTGTTTTTTTCACTTTTTTTTGTTTTTTCTTTCAATTTTTTACCTTTCGCTTATACTTGTTAAATATTATAAATAGATATATTACAAAAAACACTGTACATCAAACATTTCAAAAAAGAGAGTTAACCAAGCATTTGGAAAATGTTAAGTGTACATAGAGAAAAGGGTTTCTCATGTATAGGAAAAATTTATACTAAATATATATAATGCGCGTGAAAAAACTGGATTATGTATTTAAAACTGTTATTCCAAGCATTTGAAAATGTTAATCAAGCATTTAAAAAACTTCAAATGTTAACAAAGCATTTGAAAAATGTTTAACTGTGTAAAGAAAAAATGTTGACTATGTATTATAAAATTGTTGAACTTGTATTTAAAAAATGATAATCAAGCATTTGAAAAAATGTTAAATTTATATAGAAAAAATATTCACCATGCATTCAAAAAAGCTAATCTAGTATTTGCAAAATGTTAATCAAGCATTAAATTTTGTTAATCTGTACAAAAAATTGTTAATCAAGTATTGATTTTTTAATTCCGTACAAAAAAATATTGACCATGTATTTAAAAAATGTTAAACTTGTATTTCAAATTTTTTAATAAAGGATTATAAAAAAATGTAAAATGTGTGTTGAAAAAGTATTGACCATGCATTAAAAAATGTTAATCTGGTATTTCAAAAATATTAAATGTGTATTGAAGAATTGTCGACCATGTATTAAAAAATGTTAATCCGGTATTTGCAAAATATTAATCAAGCATTTGAAACATGTTAAGTTTGTATTGGAAAATGTAGACCATGTATTCAATCAATGTTCTTGTACTTGAAAAATATTTAATGTGTATTAGAAAACTTTATTAGATATATATCGGAATGTGTATAGAAAAGAAAGAACTAGAGAGTAAACAAAAGAAAACAAATGAGAAAGAGAAAAAAAAGAAAAATGAAGAAATAATAAAGAAAAGAAAAAGGCTAGTGAAAACGAAAAAAATAAAAATAAACGAAATAAATAAAGTAAAAACAGAGAAAAGAACAGAAGAAAACCTGATGAAGAAACAAGAAAAAAACAGAAAACTAGTAAAATTCGGACTCCATTGCTTTAACAAGGTCATGACCTACAAGTTGAATAGAACCCATAGTGGCCCAGTAGCTGGCAGTGCAACGCCGCATCCAGGCGATCACCGAAATCACTAATTGAGGAGTACTCCTTTCAAATATCACTTCCACCTTCTCATGTCGTGACAAGTGGCGCACGCAACCTGAGAGTTTCCCTTTTTTCGTAGATCTATTTATTCAAAATGTTTTATCTCTAAAACCGTGCGTCCAAATCTCAAACCGTTTTCACCGTGGGATTCCTATCGTCGAGATCTTCAAAACTAGATCCTATGTTGATAGGTTTCGATGAACTTCTTTTTCATGAAAAAACCAGACGCAAACCGGGAGCACGTTTTTTCCCTTTCCGGAATTCGTTTTCGAGAGGCACGGCCGTGCCTCTCACAGAAAAAAAAGAGAAAACATGATTTTTTTCGTTTTCAAGAGGTATGACTGTGCCTCTCGCGGTGCCGCACGGTTTTAGAGATAAAATGTTTTAAATAAACAGATCTATGAAAAAAGGGAAAACTCACAAATTACGACCAGTAGCGCACGTGCAGTTCGTCACTTGTGGCAACCTGGGAAGGTGTGAGTGATCTTGAAGGCAGTACTTCTTAATTAGTAATTCCGCTGCAAGCCTCCTAGTGGCACTAGATTTGTGTGCTTTTTCTTTTTGGTTATTCACCAACAGGTTTATGTTGCTGTTAATTTTATTCTTTTAATTATTTATTTTTTGAAACTTGTTTTCTGTTTTCTTGTCTTTCGTTTTTCTTTTCACGTTCCATTTTTATTTTCTTCTTTTCCATTTTTAATTTTTTGAAAAATATAAATGATTTTTGATACATACATGCTGAATTTAAGTAAAAACATGATTATTACTTTTCTTAATTTGATTAATAATTATAGAATTCTTTATTGATGATGAAAATTTTAATGCATAATAATAAAAATAAATACAAATGAACAATTTTAATGAATAACAAAAAAGTTATTTGCATGCCACAATGCGAACATTTTTTTTAAATTCACGTGTAATATTTTTTAAATACAAGATCATTTGTTACACTATAAGCATTTTTTAAACCAACAATGCACATTTTTCAATACATGTTAAACAATTTAAATGTGCAATGCGGCTTTTTTTAATACACAACAAATATTTTTTATAAATTCAGCGTGAATACTTTTAAATTTATGGTGATCTTAAATGTTGAATTTTTTATGAATATGCAGTGGATTTATTTTTCAATACATGTTGAATTTTTCTTAAATAAATGATTAAAGTGTTTGAATTACACTATGTTATACGCACAATTAATATTTTTCAATGACACATTGATAATTTTTAATTCGCAGTTGGTTTCTTTACTAAAAATAGTTTGCACATTTCAAATCATTAATGATAAAAAATCAACACATTTTTAATATTCCTGAAATTTCTACAAAATGATCATACTTGTTAAAAACCTCATAAAATTTTTAAATGTAATTTTTATCAAAACATGTTTATGTATATTTCAATATATTTCCTAGAAATCTAGTTGTTCATACTCAATATATGTCTATGTTTTTAGAAGAAAAACTCAAAATTTTAAGAAAAGGAGTTCATTTATGGCGTAAAAAAATTATTTAAAAAACAACAACAATATATACGGAAATAAATGGCTTACTGTTCTGGTCACTTGGGACCGAACGATTGCCTGAAAAGGAATAAAAACAGTCCACGTGGGACTCCAAGCGAGTGCTACGTGTGTTGCCTGATTTTTTTAGGGGTAACTGGTAGGAGCTTGTACCCTACCAGGTCTGGGGCGTAAGCAGTAAGGGAAGGAGGGGGTTGGGCGAGGCGATGAGTGGCCGCGCCGGCGGCTGGACGCCGTCGCAGGAGATGAAGATGGCGGCAGCGTTGAAAGGCAAGGACGGCTAGGGTTCTGGCTCCTTTGGGAGCCGGGCAATAGAGATAATATTCTTATTGCTTAATCTGAAAAAGAGTCTTACAACATATATTTATAACCTAGATAACTTGTATACGAATTAACCTAAGATAACTTGTGGGCTAAGATTGCCCGGTGGGCCTTCTACGACCATAAGTCAGGCCAGTCATAACATCTCTCCCCGTCTGCGCAAACAGCTCGTCCTCGAGCTGAAAGTCTGGATAGTGTTGGCGGAACTCATCACGCTGCTCCCAAGTGGCCTCGTCCTCCGGAAGTCCAGCCCACTGAATCAGCACGTACCACACCCCGCGACGGAGCTAGGCCTTCAAGACCTTCTCCGGTCCCAGAAGGATGCGCCCGTCGAAGGTGGGAGGAAGCGCGGAAGGGGCCGCAGGTGGCTCCCCACGGAAAGGCTTCAGCAGCCCCACATGGAAGACGTCGTGGATGCGGGCACCGGCAGGAAGCTGAAGGCGGTAAGCCACCTTCTCGATGCGCTCCAAGACAAGGAAAGGCCCGGTGTAACGAGGGCCCAGCTTGCGCTTTGCGCGGGTCCATTGACTGCGTAGAGCGGTGAAGAAGACGCAGCCACACCCAATCTCCCACCGCGTACTCCGCCTCGCGAAGTAGTGCTTGGCCAGCTGCTGGGCCTGAAGAAGGCGTTGCCGGACTTCGGCCAACTTCTCGTCCCGGCGCTGCAGAAGCTCACCGCCACCTCTGTCCGAGCTGTGGCCGAATCAACCGAAATGATGGCCGGGGGAAGTCTGCCATAGACCACCTCAAAAGGAGTGGCGCGCAGGGCGGAGTGGCAGGAGGTGTTGTAGCAGTACTCCGCCCATGAGAGCCAGTCCATCCAAGCGGGAGGACGATCACCTATGACACAACGCAAATACATGGCAAACACCTTGTTGACAACCTCGGACTGGACGTCCGTCTGAGGATGGAAGGCCGTGCTCAAGCGGAGTTTCACGCCCGCCAACTGGAAGAGATCGCGCCAGACATGGCCGGTGAACACCGGGTCCCGATCGCTGACGATCGAAGAGGGAAACCCGTGGAGACGAACTATCCCGTTGAAGAAGGCGCGGGCCATGGAGGTAGCAGTGTATGGATGACCGAGCGCAATGAAGTGAGCATACTTGGAGAAGCGGTCCACCACCGTGAGAATGACTGATTTGCCGCCCACCTTAGGGAGGCCCTCAATGAAGTCCATGGAAATATCCGCCCAGACCTGAGATGGCACCTCCAACGGCTGGAGCAGACCAGCTGGTCGTAGTGTCTCTGTCTTGTTGCGCTGGCACGTCACACAAGGCCGGACCCAGTCACGGACCAGGGCCCGATCACCAGGGATGTAGAAGTCGGCACGGAGACGATGGAGGGTTTTCTACACTCCTCATGGCCCGCCGAGTGGGCCAGCAGCAGAACCTGGTGACGGAGATCGTCAAGCGCCGGCACGAAGACGCGGCACCCATGAAGGAGCAACCCATCGGCAATGCGCCAAGGCTCCTCCAGCTCGCCCGTAGCCAACTGCTGCTGAAGAAGAAGAGCATCGGGCGCAGCTGCCGTTGCTCGGCGAATGTCGGTGAAGAGGCCGAAGGTCGGCCCGGAGCGGATGCAGAGCGCCGTCCCCTCGGAGTCGCCGCTGGTGGTCTTGTGGTCAGCATCGCGGCGAGACAAGGCGTCAGCGATGGTGTTAAGGCGGCCCGGACGATACTCGATGGAGAAGTCGAAGCCAAAGAGCTTGCTGACCCACTGGTGCTGCAGCACGGTCGAGAGCCTCTGGTCCAGCAAGAACTTAATGCTATAGTGGTCCGTGCGAATCTGGAAAGACTGGCCCCACAGATAGGGCCGCCAATGGCGCACCGCCCGCACCAAGCCAATGAGCTCCCGCTCGTACGCCGCGAGCTTAAGGTGGCGCGGAGCGAAAGGCCTGCTAAAGAAAGCGAGAGGTCCATCACCCTAATGAAGCACGATGCCGAACCCTGCGCCCGAGACGTCACAGTCCACCACGAACGGGCGGTCAAAGTCCGACATCTGAAGAACGGGGCCTGTCGTGAGGGCCCCCTTGAGGGCCTCGAATGCCATCGTCGCCTCGTCGTCCCATGCGAAGGCATCGCGGCGCAGCAAACGCGTGAGTGGCGATGCGATGAGGCCGAACTCCCGGATAAACTTCTGGCAGTATCCCGCTGCTACGTCTTGAGCACTGCGTTGGTTTTCCCTTGAAGAGGAAAGGATGATGTAGTAATGTAGCGAAAGTATTTCCCTCAGTTTTTGAGAACCAAGGTATCAATCCAGTAGGAGATCACACTCGAGTCCCACGCACCTACACAAACAAATAAGAACCTCGCAACCAACGCGATAAAGGGGTTGGCAATCCCTTCACGGTCACTTACGAGAGTGAGATCTAATAGATATGATAAGATAATATTTTTGGTATTTTTATGATAAAGAGAAATAAAGATGCAAAGTAAAATAAACAGCAATAGAAATAACTAAGTATTGGAAGATTAATATGATGGAAGATAGACTCGGGGGCCATAGGTTTCACTAGTGGCTTCTCTCAAGAGCATAAGTATTACGGTGGGTAAACGAATTACTGTCGAGCAATTGATAGAAAAGCGAATAATTATGAGAATATCTAGGTATGATCATGTATATAGGCATCACGTCCACGACAAGTAGACCGAAACGATTCTGCATCTACTACTATTACTCCACACATCGACCGCTATCCAGCATGCATCTAGAGTATTAAGTTCATAAGAACAGAGTAATGCTTTAAGTAAGATGACATGATGTAGAGGGATAAACCCCATCTTTTTATCCTCGATGGCAACAATACAATACGTGTCGGTTCCCTTTCTATCACTGGGATCGAGCACCGCAAGATTGAACCCAAAGCTAAGCACTTCTCCCATTGCAAGAAAAATCAATCTAGTAGGCCAAACCAAACTGATAATTCGAAGAGACTTGCAAATATAAACCAACCATACATAAAATAATTCAGATAAGAATCAAATATTGTTCATAGATAATCTGGATCATAAACCCACAATTCATCGGATCTCAACAAACACACCGCAAAAGAAGATTACATCGAATATATCTCCAAGAGAATTGAGGAGAACTTTGTATTGAGATAAAAAGAGAGAGAAGAAGCCATCTAGCTAATAACTATAGACCCGTAGGTCTGAAGTAAACTACTCACACATCACCGGAGAGGCCATGGAGTTGATGTAGAGGCCCTCCGTGATCAATGCCCCCTCCGGCGGAGCTCCAGAAAAGGCCCCAAGATGGGATCTCTTGGGTACAGAAGGTTGCGGCGGTGGAATTAGGTTTTCGTGGTACTCCTGGATGTTTGGGGGGTACGTGGATATATATAGGAGGAAGAAGTACGCTGGTGGAGCAATGAGGGGCCCACGAGGGTGGAGAGCGTGCCCAGGGGGGTAGGCGCGCCCCCTGCCTCATGCCCTCCTCGATCGTTTCTTGACGCACGCTCCAAGTCTCCTGGATCACGTTTGTTGAGAAAATCACGTTCCTAAAGGTTTCATTCCGTTTGGACTCCGTTTGATATTCCTTTTCTTCGAAACCCTAAAATAGGCAAAAAACAGCAATTTAGGCTGGGCCTCCAGTTAGTAGGTTAGTCCCAAAAATGATAATATAATAGCATGGAGCAATCAAAAATTATAGAATACGTTGGAGACATATCAAGCATCCCCAAGCTTAATTCCTGCTCGTCCTCGAGTAGGTAAACGATAAAAAAGAATTTTTGATGTGGAATGCTTTCTAACATATTTCTCCATGTAATTTTTCTTTATTGTGGCATGAATATTCAGATCCATAAGATTCAAGATAAAAGTTTAATACTGGCATAAAAATAATAATACTTCAAGCATACTAACTAAGCAATCATGTCTTCTCAAAATAACATGGCCAAAGAAAGTTATCCCTACAAAATCATATAGCCTGGCTATGCTCTATCTTCACCACACAAAATATTTAAATCATGCACAACCCCGATGACAAGCCAAGCAATTGTTTCATATTTTTTATGTTCTCAAACTTTTTCAATCTTCACGCAATACATGAGCGTGAGCCATGGATATAGCACTATATGTGAAATAGAATGGTGGTTGTGAAGACAAAAAGGAGAAGATAGTCTCACATCAACTAGGCGTATCAACGGGCTATGGAGATGCCCATTAATAGATATCAATGTGAGTGAGTAGGGATTGCCATGCAACGGATGCACTAGAGCTATAAGTATATGAAAGCTCAACAAAAGAAACTAAGTGGGTGTGCATCCAACTTGCTTGCTCATGAAGACCTAGGGCATTTTGAGGAAGCCCATCATTGGAATATACAAGCCAAGTTCTATAATGAAGAATTCCCACTAGTATATGAAAGTGATATCATAGGAGACTCTCTATCATGAATATCATGGTGCTACTTTGAAGCACAAGTGTGGTAAAAGGATAGTAGCATTGTCCCTTCTCTCTTTTTCTCTCATTTTTTTTTCTCTTTTTTATTTGGGCCTTATCTCTTTTTTTATTTTTTTCGTCCGGAGTCTCATCCCGACTTGTGGGGGAATCATAGTTTCCATCATCCTTTCCTCACTGGGACAATGCTCTAATAATGATGATCATCACACTTTATTTACTTACAACTCAAAAATTACAACTCGATACTTAGAACAAGATATGACTCTATGTGAATGCCTCTGGCGGTGTACCGGGATGTGCAATGATGCATGAGTGACATGTATGAAGAATTATGAACGGTGGCTTTGCCACAAATACGATGTCAACTACATGATCATGCAAGCAATATGACAATGATGAAGCGTGTCATAATAACGGAATGATGGAAAGTTGCATGGCAATATATCTCGGAATGGCTATGGAAATGTCATAATAGGTAGGTATGGTGTCTGTTTTGAGGAAGGTATATGGTGGATTTAAGGTACCGGCGAAAGTTGCGCAATACTAGAGAGGCTAGCAATGGTGGAAGGGTGAGAGTGCGTATAATCCATGGACTCAACATTACTCATAAAGAACTGACATACTTATTGCAAAAATTTATTAGTTATCGAAACAAAGTATTATGCGCATGCTCCTAGGGGGATAGATTGGTAGGAAAAGACCATCGCCCGTCCCCGACCGCCACTCATAAGGAAGATAATCAATAAATAAATCATGCTCCGACTTCATCACATAACGGTTCACCATACGCGCATGCTACGGGAATCACAAACTTTAACACAAGTATTTCTCAAATTCACAACTAATCAACTAGCATGACTCTAATATCACCATCTCCATATCTCAAAACAATTATCTAGTATCAAACTTCTCATAGTATTCAATGCACTTGTATGAAAGTTTTTATTATTGCCATGTTGTTCTAAAGGACTCTCAAAATAATATAAGTTAAGCATGAGAGAACAATAGTTTCCATAAAACAAAACCATCTCCGTCCTCTAAAAGATATAAGTGAAGCACCAGAGCAAAAACTATATAGCTCAAAAGATATAAGTGAAGCACATAGAGTATTCTAATAAATTTCAAATCATGTGAGTCTCTCTCAAAAGGTGTGTACAGCAAGGATGATTGTGGTAAACTAAAAAGCAAAGAATCAAATCATACAAGACGCTCCAAGCAAAACACATATCATGTGGTGAATAAAAATATAGCTCCAAGTAAAATTACCGATAGACGAAGACGAAAGAGGGGATGCCTTCCGGGGCATCCCCAAGCTTAGGCTTTTTGGTGTACTTGAATTTTACCTTGCTGTGCCATGGGCATCCACAAGCTTAGGCACTTGCCACTCCTTGTTCCATAATCCATCAAATCTTTACCCAAAACTTGAAAACTTCACAACAAAAAACTCAAAATAGAATATCTCGTGAGCTCCGTTAGCGAAAGAAAACAAAACACCACTTCAAGGTACTGTAGTGAACTCATTCTTGATTTATATTGGTGTTAAAACTACTGTATTCCAACTTCTCTATGGTTTATAAACTCTTTTACTAGCCATAGATTCATCAAAATAAGCAAACAACACAAGAAAAACAGAATCTGTCAAAAACATAACAGTCTGTAGTAATCTGTAGGTTTCGACCACTTCTGGAACCCCAAAAATTCTAAAATAAATTGCTGGACGTGAGTAATGTATCTATTAATCATATTAAAAAAATAATTAACTAAATAGAACCTTCCAAATAAAAATGGCACCAATTCTCGTGAGCGCTAAAGTTTCTGTTTTTTACAGCAAGATCAAAAAGACTTTCCCCAAGTCTTCCCAACGGTTCTACTTGGCACAAACACTAATTAAACACAAAAAACACAACCGAAACAGAGGCTAGATAAATTATTTATTACTAAGCAGGAGCAAAAAGTAAGGAATAAAAATAAAATTGGGTTGCCTCCCAACAAGTGCTATCGTTTAACGCCCCTAGCTAGGCATAAAAGCGAAGATAGATCTAGGTATTGCCATCTTTGGTTTTAGGGAAGAAAAGAGCAAACTTATTATCTATGGAATTAATCTTTCTATTTTTATAAAGCACATGGTTGTTAATGGTAGAAGAATGATTAAGCATTTTACGGAAATTTGCATCTAAACTAGCTTTCATCTCTTTGATAGATTCGTTTTGGTAGGAGAGCAAAATAGATGTGGATTCAACCTTCTCATTCATGGGGTGCCCAAATATGGTTTTCATCCTTTCATAAGTATCTACGACATCCCCTTCGAGAAAACCTTCTACAAAAATAGAATCTAGGACATGCTTAAACAAAGAAGGTAGGGCAACATAAAAGCTCTTTAAGTAAATTTTGATTTGGTACTAGGGCACATAGCTAGCCCGGATCCTTAATAGTCTATCCCAAGCATCTTTCAAATATTCATCAAGTAAATAACGAAAAATTCCGGAATCATCTTCATAAAAATTATTAAGATTCTCATTGATAACTCCGGTAGGTATTTCCATAGCATCATTATTTATGAGTTTAGAGAGAATAGAAGGATTGTCCAAAGTACTAAAACTCGGGAGAGAACCCCCAACCCTTTTCGATTCCGACATGGAGAAAGAAGGGAGAGCGGAAAAGAGAGGGCGAATAAAACGGAAAGGGTGAAGTGGGGGAGAGGAAAACGAGAGGCAAATGGCAAATAATGTAATGCGAGGGATAAGAGTTTGTGATGGGTACTTGGTATGTCTTGAATTGTGCGTAGACTCCGGAAACGGTGCCAGTAATGGCTCATTGTCGGGAGTTAAATATTGACTTGACTTGGCGCGAATCTCCCCGGCAACGGCGCCAGAAATCCTTCCTGCTACCTCTTGAGCACTGCGTTGGTTTTCCCTTGAAGAGGAAAGGGTGATGCAGTAAAGTAGCGTAAGTATTTCCCTCGGTTTTTGAGAACCAAGGTATCAATCCAGTAGGAGATCACGCTCGAGTTCCACGCATCTACACAAACAAATAAGAACCTCGCAATTAACGCGATAAAGGGGTTGTCAATCCCTTCACGGTCACTTACGAGAGTGAGATCTGATAGATATGATAAGATAATATTTTTGGTATTTTTATGATAAAGAGAAATAAAGATGCAAAGTAAAATAAACGGCAATAGAAATAACTAAGTATTGGAAGATTAATATGATGGAAGATAGACCCGGGGGGCATAGGTTTCACTAGTGGATTCTCTCAAGAGCATAAGTATTACGGTGGGTAAACGAATTACTGTCGAGCAATTGATAGAAAAACGAATAATTATGAGAATATCTAGGTATGATCATGTATATAGGCATCGCGTCCACGACAAGTAGACCGAAACGATTCTGCATCTACTACTATTACTCCACACATCGACCGCTATCCAGCATGCATCTAGAGTATTAAGTTCATAAGAACAGAGTAATGCTTTAAGTAAGATGACATGATGTAGATCATGGTGTTGCATAGCAACGAGAGGGAAGAGTATCGTCCACGTACCCTCGTAGACCATAAGTGGAAGCGTTATGAGAACGTAGTTGATGTAGTCGAACGTCTTCACATCCGACTGATCCAAGTACCAAACGCACGGCACCTTCGAGTTCAGCAGACGTTCAGCTCGATGACGTCCCACGAACTCCGATCCAGCAGAGCTTCACAAGAGAGTTTCGTCAGCACGACAGCGTGTTGATGGTGATGATGTTGCTACCGTCGCAGGGCTTCGCCTAAGCACCGCTACGATATGATCGAGGTGGATTATGGTGTAGGGGGGCACTGCACACGGCTAAGGGATCAATGATCAACTTGTGTGTCTAGAGGTGCCCCCTGCCCCCGTATATAAAGGAGCAAGGGAGGGAGGCCGGCCGGCCCTCCTCCTAGTAGGAGTAGGACTCCCTTCTTTCCTACTCCTACTAGGAGGGGGAAAGTAAGGGGGAGAGGGAGAAGGAAAGGGGGGCGCCCCCCCCTCTCCTAGTCCAATTCGAACCAGAGGGGGAGGGGCGCACGGCCTACCATAGGCCAACCCTCTCTCTCTCCACTAAGGCCCATAAGGCCCATTATTTCTCCCGGGGGGGGGTCCGGTAACCCTCCGGCACTCCGGTTTTCTCCGAAATCACCCGAAACACTTCCGGTGTCTGAATATAGTCGTCCAATATATCGATCTTTACATCTCGACCATTTCGAGACTCCTTGTCATGTCCGTGATCATATCCGAGACTCCGAACTACCTTCGGTACATCAAAACACAAAAACTCATAATACCGATCGTCACCTAACTTTAAGCGTGTGGACCCTACGGGTTCGAGAACTATGTAGACATGACTGAGACACGTCTCCGGTCAATAACCAATAGCGGAACCTGGATGTTCATATTGGCTCCCACATATTCTACGAAGATCTTTATCGGTCAAACCGCATAACAGCATACGTTGTTCCGGTATGTTACTTGCCCGAGATTCGATCGTCGGTATCTCAATACCTAGTCCAATCTTGTTACCGGCAAGTCTCTGTAACACCCACAATGCGGCTATATCTCCCACGTGTCGGGGCACGACTTAGAGGGATAGACGCATGGTAGGTTTGTCGCAAGAGGGGTAATCTTCACACAATCCCATGTACTGAATAAGAAAGGGATAAAGAGTTGGCTTACAATCGCCACTTCACACAAATACAAGTTAAACATACATCATCCAGAATACAATCAAGGTCCGACTATGGGACCGAAATAAAAGAAGACAACCCCAAAAGCTAGATCCCCGATCATCCCAACTGGGCTTCACTACTGATCAACCGAAAAAGACACAAAGCAACGATCAAGATCTTCATCGAGCTCCCACTTGAGCTCGGTTGCGTCACCTGCACTGGTATCATCGACACCTACAACTGTTTGGAAGTATCTGTGAGTCACGAGGACTCAGCAATCTCACACCCGCGAGATCAAGACTATTTAAGTTTATGGGTAGGATAAGGTAATGAGGTGGAGCTGCAGCAAGCACTAAGCATATGTGGTGGCTAACATACGCAAATAAGAGCGAGAAGAGAAGCAACGCAACGGTCGTGAAGCTAGAAATGATCAAGAAGTGATCCTGAACTACTTACGTTCAAGCATAACACAAGAACCGTGTTCACTTCCCGGACTCTGCCGAAAAGAGACCATCATGGCTACACACGCGGTTGATTCATTTTAATTAAGTTAAGTGCAAGTTCTCTACAACCGGATATTAACAAATTCCCATCTGCCCATAACCATGGGCACGGCTTTCGAAAGTTCAAACCCTGCAGGGTGTCCCAACTTAGCCCATCACAAGCTCTCATGGTCAACAAAGGATATTCCTTCTCCCAGGAAGACCCGATCAGACTCGGAATCCCGGTTACAAGACATTTCGACAATGGTAAAACAAGACCAGCAAGACTGCCCGGATGTGCCGACAAATCCCAATATGAGTTGCACATATCTCGTTCTTAGGGAACACCGGATAAGCTAAGCGTACAGGTACCAACATAACCCAAGTTGCCAAGGGACAGCCCCGCACGGTGCTCTGGTTCGGACCAACACTTAGAGAAGCACTGGCCCTGGGGGGAGGGGGGGTTAAAATAAGATGACCCTCGGGCTCGCGAAAACCCAAGGGAAGGTTATAGGTTGTTAGGCAAATGTAAAACCAAGGTTGGGCCTTGCTGGAGGAGTTTTATTCAAAGCGAACTGTCAAGGGGTTCCCATAACACCCAGCCACATAAGGAATGCAAAATCAAGGAATATAACACCGATATGACAAAAAGTAGGGCGACAAGAGTGGAACAAAACACCAGGAATAAGGCCGAGCCTTCCACCCTTTACCAAGTATATAGATGCATTAAATTAAAATAAGAAATATTGTGATATCCCAACAAATCCATGTTTTAACATGGAACAAACTACATCTTCACCTGCAACTAGCAACGCTATAAGAGGGGTTGACCAAAGCGATAACATAGCCAAACAACGGTTTGCTAGGAAAGGAGGGTTAGAGGCTTGACATGGCAAAATGGGAGGCATAATATAGCAAGTGGTAGGTAGCGCGGCATAGCAATAGAGCGAGCAACTAGCAATCAAAGATAGAAGTGATTTCGAGGGTATGGTCATCTTGCCTGCAAAGTTCTCAGAGTTGACGAAAGCTTGATCCTTGTTAGCGTACTCAACGGGTTCCTCAATCACGTACTCGTCTCCCGGCTCTACCCAAAGCAAGAACACAAGCAAAAGGGCCAACAATCAATCACGGTGCAATGGACAAGCAACATGATGCAAAACATGGCATGATATGTGAGATGTGATATGCAATGCATATGTGTGCTCCTGAAGGAAAAGATTGATCAAGGAATCAACTTGGCAGACCAAGTGTGTCGCTAGAAAGATGAGATGATTTTGGTCGAAATCGATATAAGGATCACCGGAAACAGAGGCACGGTTTGCAAATGGCAAGCAAAACAAGAATGGCACAATTCTGCGATTAACAGCATGATGCCATTTGGAATGCAACAATAAACTAAGCTGCTGCACTCCAACAAAGCAACAAAGCATATGGCAGTGATATACTCAAGATGCTTGACAAAACATGAACACTGAGCTACGGCTAAATCACACACGAGCAGGTTCAAACAAGCATGCAAAAGTGCAAAAGATATCAGCTTCACAGACTTGGTGAAAATACTAACATGCCAGAAATAACATCAGGAAGCCATCTTTAGAGCAAGCAAACAGCATGCTACAAGAACTGATCATAGAAAAACAAGGCATGGCATGAATCTACTAAATGCATAGAACAAAAGTCCATTACTGATCATGAGCCAAAAAGGTACAGAAGATATGATGGCACCCATGTAAACATAGCAAGTTTCAACAGATTCAGACTTAGCAGAAAACTGAGCATGGCATAAACAGCATTACGAAGGCATCTTTGCGAGCTAAAATCACTCATCACAAGGCCTTTCATGACAAGACAAGCATGGAAACAGTAAGAAGACATGTTTATGAAGCTAACCAAGGCAAGAGCAAGTTCATATCATGCATGGATAAACTACAACAACCATGGCAAAATTGATTAACAGGTAAACAATCTGCCAGGAACATTTTATAGCAAAAGTAGAGCAAGATTGACACATGCTAGGGCACTCCATAATTGCAAACATTGGCATGGATGGATAGAGCATAACCATATGTCCAAAACATCCTTACTGAAGATACTCAAAACAAGCATGGATCTCACTGTAGCATCATGGTTACATGGCATAAAAATAATAGCAGAGCAAGGACTTAGAAAAAATCATGTGTCCCTGAAATCAGCAATATCATGAAGGCTACTTTGCATGCTTGTGCTAGTGACCAAAAAGATCACAAAAATACATGGCAAGCACCCCTGTAAAGATGGCATGGCATAGACCAAAAC
The DNA here is from genome assembly GCF_056163025.1 of Triticum urartu. Taxonomy (NCBI): domain Eukaryota; kingdom Viridiplantae; phylum Streptophyta; class Magnoliopsida; order Poales; family Poaceae; genus Triticum; species Triticum urartu. The sequence continues at coordinate 36,453,046 of NC_141877.1, forward strand.
ACTATTGGGGAACGTAGCAGAATTTAAAAATTTCTACGCATCACCAAGTTCAATCTATGGAGTTATCTAGCAATGAGGGAAAGGGGAGTGCATCTACATACCCTTGTAGATCACGAGCGGAAGCGTTCAAGAGAACGGGGTTGATGGAGTCGTACTCGTCGTGATCGAAATCACCGATGACCGAGCGCCGAACAGACGGCACCTCCGCGTTCAACACACATACGGTTGGGAAGACGTCTCCTCCTTCTTGATCCAGCAAGGGGGAAGGAGAGGTTGATGGAGATCCAGCAGCATGACAGCGTGGTGGTGGAAGCAACGGTGATCTCGGCAGGGCTTCGCCAAGCTCAGCGAGAGGGAGAGGTGTCACGGGAGGGAGAGGGAGGCGCCAAGGGCTAGGGTGCGCAGCCCTCCCTCCCCCTCTTTATATAGGGGTCTAGGGGGGCGCCGGCCCCTCTAGATCCCATCTAGATGGGGGGGCGGCGGCCAAGGGGGGTGGCTTGCCCCCCAAGCCAAGTGGGGCACCCCCACCCCTAGGGTTTCTAACCCTGGGCGCAGGGGGAGGCCCAAGGGGGGCGCACCAGCCCATCAGGGGCTGGTTTCCCTCCCACTTCAGCCCATGGGGCCCTCCGGGATAGGTGGCCCCACCCAGTGGACCCCCGGGACCCTTCCAGTGGTCCCGGTACAATACCGGTGACCCCCGAAACTTTCCCGGTGGCCGAAACTGGACTTCCTATATACAATTCTTCACCTCCGGACCATTCCGGAACTCCTCGTGACGTCCGAGATCTCATCCGGGACTCCGAACAAATTTCGGGTTACCGCATACTAATATCTCAACAACCCTAGCGTCACCGAACCTTAAGTGTGTAGACCCTACGGGTTCGGGAGACACGCAGACATGACCGAGACGACTCTCCGGTCAATAACCAACATCGGGATCTGGATACCCATGTCGGCTCCCACATGCTCCTTGATGATCTCATCCGATGAACCACGATGTCGAGGATTCAATCAATCCCGTATACAATTCCCTTTGTCAATCGGTACGTTACTCGCCCGAGACTCGATCGTCGGTATCCCAATACCTCGTTCAATCTCGTTACCGGCAAGTCACTTTACTCGTACCGTAATGCATGATCCCGTGATCAACCACTTGGTCACATTGAGCTCATTATGATGATGCATTACTGAGTGGGCCCAGAGATACCTCTCCGTCATACGGAGTGACAAATCCCAGTCTCGATTCGTGCCAACCCAACAGACACTTTCGGAGATACCCGTAGTGCACCTTTATAGTCACCCAGTTACGTTGTGACGTTTGGCACACCCAAAGCACTCCTACAGTATCCGGGAGTTGGACAATCTCATGGTCTAAGGAAATGATACTTGACATTCAGAAAAGCTCTAGCAAACGAACTACACGATCTTTGAGCTATGCTTAGGATTGGGTCTTGTCCATCACATCATTCTCCTAATGATGTGATCCCGTTATCAATGACATCTAATGTCCATAGTCAGGAAACCATGACTATCTTTTGATCAATGAGCTAGTCAACTAGAGGCTCACTAGGGACGTGTTGTGGTCTATGTATTCACACATGTATTACGATTTCCGGATAACACAATTATAGCATGAACAATAGACAATTATCATGAACAAGGAAATATAATAATAACCATTTTATTATTGCATGTAGGGTATATTTCCAACAAACACATGTAGAGCTCATGCCCATATGAAGCACACAACAAAAGTGACAAAAATGACAAATCCTCTTAATCTGCTAAGTAACAGTAGCAAACATTTTATAGCACTCTTGCATCAGTGATTTGGGCATCAAGATGGACTCAAACAAGCATGCCACAATGGAATGAAATGAAGAGCATCTCACAATGAACATTTTGATATATCATGCATGTATAATGGAGCAAATGCACATAGATATGCTATGTTGAACATGCACTGAGATGGATTTTTCCAGACTTGGACAAAATTACATGGGCGCAGGATAGCTAAAGTGCGCACGGGCGGGGACTTAGGTGGGATCGCTCACCTTGGGCCACTTGGGCCAGAGAGGAGGGAGAGGCGGATCGGGCCAGCGCAGAGCAGGCCGGCGGGGAAGGGCCGCGGGGCCCACGTGGCCGACTGCGCGTGTGCCCACGCGCGGGGGACGACGACGGAGCCGCGACGGCGAGGGAGCCTGGTGAAGGTGGCGAAGAGAAGGCCGGGGCAGTGGGGAGCCGGCGGATCCGGTCGCTGGGGTCAGGATCTGGAGCGGAGTCGATGGCGGAGCTCCGGGTGGCGACCGGAGTCGAAGATGCGGCGCGAGGAGGCGGCATGACCGGCTGCGGGGAGGCGATGCGGGTACCGGGGCTCGCCGGCCGACGGATACGCGGAGGCGCGGGACGCCGAGGAGCGAGGGCGTCGGGGTCCTGAGCGGGGAGGCTCTCAGGGTCGGGCGGCGGCGCTGCGGGATGGCGGTGTGGAGCGGATGCCGAGGAAACTCCGGTGGTGGAGCTCGCCGGCGACGACGGCGATGAACGGCGGGGAAACTCTAGCGAGACGGGCGCGGGCGGCGGCGCGCTCGGGCCCAGATGGGCTTGGGCGGGCCGGAGATGGATCTGGCGGGCCCGCACAGTGGGAGGCTGCGGCTAGCACTGTTGGGCACAGAAAACGAGGCGGATTAGGGTTAGGGTGCTCTTTCTCAGATTTGGGCAAGGGAATGATTATTTATACACAGAAGGAGTCTGGAGTGTCCAAATGGGGTGTAGTTTTTGCCCACGCGATCATGATCTGACGGCGGAGGACATGGAAGAGGTTTGGATGGGTTATTGGGCCGTTTTGGAGGGGTGTTGGGCTGCAACACACACGAGGCCTTTACGGTTCCCCGGTTAACCATTGGAGTATCAAACGGACTCCAAATGGCATGAAATTTGACAGGCGGTCTACCGGTGGTGTACCAAGGCCACTTGGAAAATCTTGGTCTATCCGAAAACGTTTAACACCCGCTCACAAAAAGAGACAAGAGGGGTACGCCGGAGGACGTAGGAGTGTCAGATTGCAAAACGGACAACGGGAAAATGCTCGAATGCATGAGACGAACACGTATGCAAATGTAATGCACATGATGACATGATATGAAATGCATGACACAAACATAATGCGAAACGAAGACAAAACCCAACCACGAAGGGAAACTCATATCGCATCTTTGGAAAAGGCAAGAGTCAGAGTTACAAATATGGAAAGTTGTATCCGGGGCGTTACAGTCTCTTTACTCGTTCTGTAATGCATCATCCCACAACTAACTCATTAGTTACAATGCTTGCAAGGCTTATAGTGATGTGCATTACCGAGTGGGCCCAGAGATACCTCTGTGATAATCGGAGTGACAAATCCTAATCTTGATCTATGTCAACTCAACAAGTACCATTGGAGACACTTGTAGAGCACCTTTATAATCACCCAGTTACGTTGTGACGTTTGGTAGCACACAAAGTGTTCCTCCGGTAATCGAGAGTTACATAATCTCATAGTCATAGGAACATGTATAAGTCATGAAAAAAGCAATAGCAGTAAACTAAAACGGTCAAGTGCTAAGCTGATGAAATGGGTCAAGTCAATCACATCATTCTCCTAATGATGTGATCCCATTTATCAAATGACAACTCATGTCTATGGTTAGGAAATATAACCATCTTTGATCAACGAGCTAGTCAAGTAGAGGCATACTAGTGACTCTCTGTTTGTCTATGTATTCACACATGTATCATGTTTCCGATTAATACAATTCTAGCATGAATAATAAACATTTATCATGATATAAGGAAATAAATAATAACTTTATTATTGCCTCTAGGGCATATTTCCTTCAGTCTCCCACTTGCACTAGAGTCAATAATCTAGATTACATAGTAATGATTCTAACACCCATGGAGTCTTGGTGCTGATCATGTTTTGCTCATGAGAGAGGCTTAGTCAATGGGTCTGCAACATTCAGATCCGTATGTATCTTGCAAATCTCTATGTATCCCACCTGGACTTGATCAAGGATGGAATTGAAGCGTCTCTTGATGTGCTTGGTTCTCTTGTGAAATCTGGATTCCTTTGCCAATGCAATTGCACCAGTATTGTCACAAAAGATTTTCATTGGACATGATGCACTAGGTATGACACCTAGATCGGATATGAACTCCTTCATCCAGACTCCTTCAGTTGCTGCTTCCGAAGCAGCAATGTACTCCGCTTCACACGTAGATCCTGCCACGACGCTTTGTTTAGAACTGCTCCAACTGACAGCTCCACTATTCAATATAAACACGTATCCGGTTTGCGATTTAGAATCGTCCAGATCAGTGTCAAAGCTTGCATCAACGTAACCATTTACGATGAGCTCTTTGTCACCTCCATAATCGAGAAACATATCCTTAGTCCTTTTCAGGTATTTCAGGGTGTTCTTGACCGCTGTCCAGTGATCCACTCCTGGATTACTTTGGTACCTCCCTGCTAAACTAATAGCAAGGCACACATCAGGTCTGGTACACAGTATTGCATACATGATAGAGCCTATGACTGAAGCCTAGGGAACATCTTTCATTTTCTCTCTATCTTCTGCAGTGGTCGCGCATTGAGTCTTACTCAAGTTCACACCTTGTAACACAGGCAAGAATCCTTTCTTTGTCTGATCCATTTTGAACTTCTTCAAAACTTTGTCAAGGTATGTGCTTTGTGAAAGTCCAATTAAGTGTCTTGATCTATCTCTATAGATCTTGATGCCCAATATGTAAGCAGCTTCACCGAGGTCTTTCATTGAAAAACTCTTATTCAAGTATCCTTTTATGCTATCCAAAAATTCTATATCATTTCCAATCAACAATATGTCATCCACATATAATATTAGAAATGCTACAGAGCTCCCACTCACTTTCTTGTAAATACAGGCTTCTCCAAAAGTCTGTATAAAACCATATGCTTTGATCACACTATCAAAACGTTTATTCCAACTCCGAGAGGCTTGCACCAGTCCATAAATGGATCGCTGGAGCTTGCACATTTTGTTAGCACCCTTTGGATCGATAAAACCTTCAGGTTGCATCATATACAACTCTTCTTCCAGAAATCCATTCAGGAATGTAGTCTTTACATCCATTTACCAAATTTCATAATCATAAAATGCGGCAATAGCTAACATGATTCAGACGGACTTAAGCATCGCTACGGGTGAGAAGGTCTCATCATAGTCAACTCCTTGAACTTATCGAAACCTTTCGCAACAAGTCGAGCTTTGTAGACAGTAACATTACCATCAACGTCTGTCTTCTTCTTGAAGATCCATTTATTCTCGATGGCTTGCCGATCATCGGGCAAGTCAACCAAAGTCCACACTTTGTTCTCATACATGGATCCCATCTCAGATTTCATGGCGTCAAGCCATTTTGCGGAATCTGGGTTCATCATCGCTTCCTCATAGTTTGTAGGTTCGTCATGGTCTAGTAACATGACCTCCAGAACATGATTACCATACCACTCTGGTGCGGATCTTACTCTGGTTGACCTATGAGGTTCGGTAGTAACTTGATATGAAGTTTCATGACCATCATCTTTAGCTTCCTCACTAATTGGTGTAGGTGTCACAAAAACTGGTTTCTATGATGAACTACTTTCCAATAAGGGAGCAGGTACAGTTACCTCATCAAGTTCTACTTTCCTCCCACTCACTTCTTTCGAGAGAAACTCCTTCTCTACAAAGGATCCATTCTTAGCAACAAAAGTCTTGCCTTCGGATCTGTGATAGAAGGTGTACCCAACTGACTCTTTTGGGTATCCTATGAAGACACATTTCTCCGATTTGGGTTTGAGCTTATCAGGTTGAAGCTTTTTCACAGAAGCATCGCAGCCCCAAACTTTAAGAAATGACAACTTTGGTTTCTTGCCAAACCATAGTTCATAAGGAGTCGTCTCAACGGATTTAGATGGTGCCCTATTTAACGTGAATGCAACCATCTCTCAAGCATAACCCCAAAACGATAGCGGTAAATCAGTAAGAGACATCATAGATCGCACCATATCTAGTAAAGTACGATTACGACGTTCGGACACACCATTACGCTGTGGTGTTCCGGGTGGCGTGAATTGCGAAACTATTCCGGATTGTTTCAAATGAAGACCAAACTTGTAACTCAAATATTCTCCTCCACGATCAGATCATAGAAACTTTATTTTCTTTTTACGATGATTTTCCACTTCACTCTGAAATTCTTTGAACTTTTCAAATGTTTCAGACTTATGTTTCATCAAGTAGATATACCCATATCTGCTCAAATCATCTGTGAAGGTGAGAAAATAACGATACCTGCCGTGAGCCTCAATATTCATCGGACCACATACATCAGTATGTATGATTTCCAACAAATCTGTTGCTCGCTCCATAGTTCTGGAGAACGGCGTTTTAGTCATCTTTCCCATGAGGCACGGTTCACAAGTACCAAGTGATTCATAATCAAGTGATTCCAAAAGTCCATTAGAATGGAGTTTCTTCATGTGCTTTATACCAATATGACCTAAACGGCAGTGCCACAAATAAATTGCACTATCATTATCAACTCTTCATCTTTTAGCTTCAATACTATGAATATGTGTATATCCACTATCGAGATTCAAAAAGAATAGACCACTCTTTAAGGATGCATGGCCATAAAAAATATTACTCATATAAATAGAACAACCATTATTATCTGATTTAAATGAATAACCGTTTCGCATCAAACAAGATCCAGATATAATGTTCATGCTTAATGCTGGCACCAAATAACAATTATTCAGGCCTAATACTAATCCCGAAGGTAGATGTAGAGGTAGCGTGCCGACTGCGATCACATCGACTTTGGAACCATTTCCCACGTGCATCGTCACCTCGTCCTTTGCCAATCTTCGCTTAATCCGTAGTCCCTGTTTCGAGTTGCAAATATTAGCAACAGAACCAGTATCAAATACCCAGACACTATTGCGAGAATTAGTAAGGTACACATCAATAACATGTATATCACATATACCTTTGTTCACCTTGTCATCCTTCTTATTCGCCAAATACTTGGGGCAGTTCCGCTTGTAGTGACCAGTCTGTTTGCAGTAGAAGCACCCAGTCTCAGGCTTAGGTCCAGACTTGGGTTTCTTCTCTTGAGCAGCAACTTGTTTATCGTTCTTCTTGAAGTTCCCTTTCTTCTTCCCTTTACCCTTTTTCTTGAAACTGGTGGTCTTGTTAACCATCAACACTTGATGCTCCTTCTTGATTTCTACCTCCGTAGCCTTTAGCATTGCGAAGAGGTCGGGAATTGTTTTATTCATCTCTTGCATGTTATAGTTCATCACGAAGCTCTTGTAGCTTGGTGGCAGTGATTGAAGAACTCTGTCAATGACACTATCAACAGGAATATTAACTCCTAGTTGAGTCATGTGGTTATGGTACCCAGACATTCTGAATATATGTTCACTGACGGAACTATTCTCCTCCATCTTGCAGCTGTAGAACTTATTGGAGACTTCATATCTCTCAATCCAGGCATTTACTTGAAATATTAACTTCAACTCCTGGAACATCTCATATGCTCCATAACGTTCAAAACATCGTTGAAGTCCCGGTTCTAAGCCGTAAAGCATGGCACACTAAACTATAGAGTAGTCATCAGCTTTGCTCTGCCAGATGTTCATAACATCTGGTGTTGCTCCTGCAGCAGGTTTGGCACTTAGCGTTGCTTCCAGGACGTAATTCTTCTGTGCAGCAATGAGGATAATCCTCAAGTTACGGACCCAGTCCGTGTAATTGCTACCATCATCTTTCAACTTTTCTTTCTCAAGGAACGCATTAAAATTCAATGGAACAACAGCACGGGCCATCTATCTACAACAACATAGACATGCAAAATACTATCAGGTACTAAGTTCATGATAAATTAAGGTTCAGTTAATCAAAATTGTTAAAGAACTCCCACTTAGATAGACATCCCTCTAATCATCTAAGTGATCACGTGATCCATATCAACTAAACCATGTCCAATCATCACGTGATATGGAGTAGTTTTTAATGGTGAACATCAATATGTTGATCATATCTTCTATATGACTCATGCTCGACCTTTTCGTCTCCAGTGTTCCGAGGCCATATCTGCATAGGCTAGGCTTGTCAAGTTTAACCCGAGTATTCTGCATGTGCAAAACTGGCTTGCCCCTGTTGTATGTGAACGTAGAGCTTATCACACCCGATCATCACGTGGTGTCTCGGCACGACGAACTTTCGCAACGTTGCGTACTCAGGGAGAACACTTGTACCTTGAAATTTAGTGACAGATCATCTTATAATGCTACCGTCGATCTAAGCAAAATAAGATGCATAAAAGATAAACATCACATGCAATCAATATAAGTGATATGATATGGCCATCATCATCTTGTGCTTGTGATGTCCATCTCCGAAGCACCGTCATGATCACCACCGTCACCGGCGCGACACCTTGATCTCCATCGTAGCATTGTTGTCGTCTTGCCAACTATTGCTTCCACGACTATCGCTACCGCTTAGTGATAAAGTAAAGCAATTACAAGGCGATTGCATTGCATACAATAAAGCGACAACCATATGGCTCCTGCCAGTTGTCGATAACTCGGTTACAAAACATGATCATCTCATACAACAAAATATAGCATCATGTCTTGACCATATCACATCACAACATGCCCTGCAAAAACAAGTTAGACATCCTCTACTTTATTGTTGCAAGTTTTACGTGGCTGCTATGGGCTGAGCAAGAACCATTCTTACCTACGCATCAAAACCACAACGATGGTTTGTCAAGTTAGTGTAGTTTTAACCTTCTCAAGGACTGGGCGTAGCCACACTCGGTTCAACTAAAGTTGGAGAAACTGACACCCGTCAGCCACCTGTGTGCAAAGCACGTAGGTAGAACCAGTCTCGCATAAGCGTACGCGTAATGTCGGTCCGGGCCACTTCATCCAACAATACCGCCAAACCAAAGTATGACATGCTGGTAAGCAGTATGACTTGTATCGCCCACAACTCACTTGTGTTCTACTCGTGCATATAACATCTACGCATAAACCAGGCTCTGATACCACTGTTGGGGAACGTAGTAATTTCAAAAAAAATCGTACGCACACGCAAGATCATGGTGATGCATAGCAACGAGAGGGAAGAGTATCGTCCACGTACCCTTGTAGACCGTAAGCGAAAGCATTATGAGAACGCGGTTGATGTAGTCGAACGTCTTCACGATCCGACCATCTAAGTACCGAACGCACGACACCTTCGAGTTCAGCACACGTTCAACTCGATGACGTCCCACGAACTCCGATCTAGCAGAGCTTCATAGGAGAGTTCCGTCAGCACAACGGCGTGTTGATGATGATGATGTTGCTAACGACGTAGGGCTTCGCCTAAGCACTGCTACGATATGATCAAGGTGGATTATGGTGGAGGGGGGCACCACACACGGCTAAGGGATCAATGATCAACTTGTGTGTCTAGAGGTGCCCCCCTGCCCCCGTATATAAAGGAACAAGGGGGAGGCCGGCCGGCCCTCTATGGCGCGCCAGGAGGAGGAGTCCTCCTCCTAGTAGGAGTAGGACTCCCTTCTTTCCTACTCCTACTAGGAGGGGGAAAGGAAGGGGGAGAGGGAGAAGGAAAGGGGGCGCAGCCCCCCTCTCCTAGTCCAATTCGGACCAGAGGGGGAAGGGCGCGCGGCCTGCCCTAGGCCAGCCCTCTCTCTCCACTAAGGCCCATAAGGCCCATTATTTCTCCTGGGGGGGGGGGTCTGGTAACCCTCCAGCACTCCAGTTTTCTTTGAAATCACCCGGAACACTTCCGGTGTCCAAATATAGTTGTCCAATATATCGATCTTTACGTCTCGACCATTTCGAGATGCCTCGTCATGTCCGTGATCATATCCGGGACTCCGAACTACCTTCGGTACATCAAAACACAAAAACTCATAAAACCGATCGTCACCGAACTTTAAGTGTGCGGACCCTACGGGTTCGAGAACTATGTAGACATGACCGAGACACGTCTCCGGTCAATAAGCAATAGCGGAACCTGGATGTTCATATCGGCCCCCACATATTCTACGAAGATCTTTATCGGTCAAACCGCATAACAACATACGTTGTTCCCTTTGTCATCGGTATGTTACTTGCCCGAGATTCGATCGTCGGTATCCAAGGTTGGAAAAGGCGGTAGGCGTAAGCGAGGCGGTTTGCCTTCGCCTAGTGCCTAGGCGGTGCCTAAGCGCCCTAGGCGCGGCCTAGGCGGTAATATAGTTTTTACTCATGGTGTATTTGTGATTATTATATGGATGTCGATATTAGTTTAGGGCATATAAATAAGTTAATTACCATCTACTGCCATTGGAGTATAACCCATTTGGCATATCAGTGCAGTATCTGGCATGATTTCTTTCTTGGGTAGGCAATTCCTTGCTTGCCCTGCCTAGACCTCCATTTATGCCCTAGGCGAGGTGTTTGGCCATTGCCTAGCGCCTAGGCGTGCCTAAGCGCCTCCTAGGCACCGCCTTTTCCAACAGAGTCAGTATCTCAATACCTAGTTCAATCTTGTTACCGGGAAGTCTCTTTACTTGTTCTGTAATGCATCATCTCGCAACTAACTCATTAGTTACAATGCTTGCAAGGCTTATAGTGATGTGCATTACTGAGTGGGCCCAGAGATACCTCTCCGACAATCGGAGTGACAAATCCTAATCTTGATCTATGTCAACTCAACAAGTACCATTGGAGACACTTGTAGAGCACCTTTATAATCACACAGTTACGTTGTGACATTTGGTAGCACACAAAGTGTTCCTCCGGTAATCAGGAGTTACATAACCGATATTTTTATTAATAATAAATAATTATTGTGTAATTCCAAAACTAGTAACAATAAGTTGGAATTTTGAAAAATAGGAAGGACGCAATGATTAGTAGCATCCAGGCCTGGTCGCTGTTGCGGATCACGTCCACACCTGGAAGCTATTATTAGCAGTGTCCCATGTGTTGAACTTGGCCTCCGTCCGAGGGAAACTCCGAGGCGACCCAAACTGACGCCGATTTTCTTCGTTCTTTATTCATTTAGGTTGGTCAGGTGGACGCCAGTGTTCGTTTTGTGTGCCGGTTCGTAGGTGCGTCCAACACGATCGGAAGCATTTCACATTTGCGCTAGCTTTTGGAAATTTTGAAAAATAAAACAGCCAACAGAAGTCTTATTTATATTAATTAAATCTAAAAAATAAATGAAAACTATAAAATAGTCAGTTACGGGCAGTAGATCTAGGCAGCGTCGTCGTTGTCCTCCTCCTCCTTGGTCAGGTTGATGTAGATTGGCGCCACCATCCACGGGAACGCCTATTGGAAGGCTGCCAGCTGCTGCTCCGCCTGCCACGACCGGCAGTGGTGGTGGAGCGGCGAGTGCGCGCGGTGCATCGAACGCACACTCGAAGCACTACCGACAACGCTGGCCGTTCTCGGTGGCGAACCACGCATCCCCCTTTGGCGAATCCACCGCGTACGTTGGGTCATGGCAAAGGTCGGCAGTAGTAGAGCACGGGTGGCAGTGGATCTTCGTCAGCTACGCGTGGCATGAGGCCGGCAGGGCCGACACTGGAACCCTATCGAGGTTGAGGTGGCACCCTTATGGTAGGTTCACATTGAGCTACGGCGCCGGCACGCCATGCTCCCAAAAGTACTGGCAGCGGTGCACTGGCATGTAGAGGCAAAAGCGCGGCCGCCAACTCAAGGTCGACTTATCTATTCTCATAAACTAGCCAATTACCAATTATATTACCCAAGAGTAACAACCAAGTCATCTATACAATGTACCCTTGTAACCACTGAATAAATTATATAGAATAGCAAACGAAGAAGATTCAATGAGTACTTGGAACAACTCACATGCGCCATTCATAGATCGAGTGGATGATCCTAATGACGAGCGAATGATCCTAATGACGAGTATCCAGTGAGACGATGTTGCTCTTGTGATGATTAGTGATGCCCGCGCTAGAGCTTGCTTACAACCCTGTGAGGTAAGGAGCGATGACTACATGCGTATTAGGTTTTATAAGTCATGAAACCTCTATCTATAAGTGCAAAACGGCTAGATTGAGCCTAATCAGAGCACCAATGGAACAGCATGACTGGACACCGACGATACTAGCGTCCAGACCTAGACGCTGTTAGCAACAGAGTCCATCATGGACACTGTTATTCACGACGTCCTTCCTATTTTTGCAATTTCCAGGGACCCTTTACCAGTTTCGGAACTACAGAATTTTCCTTTACTGTTAATAAAAAATGGGGTTACACAATCTCATAGTCATAGGAACATGTATAAGTCATGAAGAAAGCAATAGCAGTAAACTAAAACGATCAAGTGCTAAGCTGACGAAATGGGTCAAGTCAATCACATCATTCTCCTAATGATGTGATCCCGTTTATCAAATGACAACTCATGTCTATGGTTAGGAAACATAACCATCTTTGATCAACGAGCTAGTTAAGTAGAGGCATACTAGTGACACTCTGTTTGTCTATGTATTCACACATGTATCATGTTTCCGGTTAATACAATTCTAGCATGAATAATACACATTTATCATGATATAAGGAAATAAATAATAACTTTATTATTGCCTCTAGGGCATATTTCCTTCAGCGGTAGTCGATGCAGAAGCGCCACGTGTCATCCAACTTGCGGACGAGGAGAACCGGCGCGGTAAACAGCGACGTGGATATCCGAATGATGCCCGCGGCGAGCATGAGTGCACACTACCGCTCCAACTCGTCCTTCTGCAGCTGCGGGTAGTGGTAAGGACGCACTGCCACCGGTGCGGAGTCCGGCTGGAGATGTATACGGTGATCATAAGCCCGGGCGGCCGGGAGGCCCTGCGGCTCGGTGAAGAGGTCGCCGTGCTGCTGTAGAAGATACTCCAAGAGTGGGTGCTCAGCCTCGGAGGTAGCCGCGGCCAGCTGAAGCTGTGGCGTCGTCGGTGCGGCGCCCCCAATGCTATCCCACCGGATGTGGCGGCCCAGCTGCTGGGCCTGAAGAGGCCGAAGGTCGGCCCGGAGGTCATTGTCAGAGCGTCGAAGTCCCAAAGTATGGGACCGAGGATCCGCAGGAAGTCGACGCCAAGGATGAAGTCGAAACAGCCCAAATCAATGCCCGCACATGTGATGGAGAAGTGTTCATCGCCGACGGTGATGGGTACGTCTCGTGCGAGGCCATGACACCGGAGGCGATCGCCGTTGGCCACCGTGACCTGAAGTTGCTCCCCGCCTGTCGGCTGAAGCGCTAAGCGACACATGGTAGCCTCGGGCAGGAAGTTATGGGTGGAGCCTATATCCACTAAGGCCACCAAGCGCTCGCCGTGGATCATCACCGGCAAGAGCATGGTCCGCTCGTCGCGGATGCCAGCGGGCGCGTGGAGGGAGACCACTAGGGCCGTCGCCGGGGCAGCCGCGGGGGGCGGTAGTGCATCGGCCCCGTCGGCCAGGGTGTCCTCCTCGATGAAGTCGACCGTCTCCAAGTAGAAGAGGCGCGGGCAGACATGGCTCGGTGTATAGGGCTCATCACAGTTAAAGTAGAGGCCCTGGCGTCGTCGCTCCATCTGCTTCCCCGGAGAGAGACGTCGGAAGGGTCGCGTCGTGGCCGGGGAAGTAGATGCCAGATTGGCCGGAGGTGGCCGACCCGGCGCAGGGGACGATCGGGCGACCTGCCGGGCTCCTCGAGCCGGGGCGGCCGGCTGCATGGCCTGGGCCAGAGCCTCGTAGGCGCGGGCATAATACATGGCCGTCTGGAGATCCTGAGGGCCGCGAAGCTCCACGTCCACACGAATGTGATCGGGAAGGCCACCGACAAAGAGGTCGGCGCGCTGCTGCACCGTTACGCCCGACGCATGACAGGCCAAGGCCTGGAAACGGTGGTGAAGTTCTGCGCCATGGAGGTGAAGGGAAGGTGGCCGAGCTCCGCCAGGCGGCTCCCGCGAACCGGCGATCCAAAGCGAAGGAGGCAGAGCTCATGGAAGCGCTCCCAAGGAGGCATGGCACCCTCATCCTGCTCGAGAGCGTAATACCAGGTCTGTGCCACGCCGCGGAGGTGGTAAGAGGCGAGCCTCGTACTCTCCGATGCAAGGGTGCGCTGCCCGCGAAAGAACTGGTTGCACTGGTTGAGCTAGTTGAGGGGGTCCTTCGTGCTGTCATATGTGGCGAAGTCAATATTGGCGAACCGCAGCGGTGCCTGGGTTGGAGCACCGTGTCGAGCTGGCTCGGAGGTGCGGAGCAGCGAGGTGGATGGCGCCTAGTCGGGGGACTCCGGGTAGGGACCCGCAGAGCCGGACGGCCTGCCGAACTGTGGAAACGGGGTCAGCTGCTCCGGAGCCGTAGAGTAGACCGACGATGGCGACGACCCCGCCGCCCAAGCTGGTAGTGGCGACGGAGAGGACGGAAACAGAACCTGATGGATCGGTAATCCCGCCGGCGAGGATGCCCCTGAGTTGGGCAGAGGTGGCGCCGGTGGTTGCAGCGTCGGCTGTGGAGGGTGGGCGGTCGCGTCGGTGGCCGCGGGGGACGGCGGCTGCAGATACCACAGAGGGCCCGCGGCCGGAGTGGTCCCGCCGGGGTGCCCCGCCTGGAACGGCAGCAGCGGCAGCCCGGTGTAGGCCGGCGCACCCTGAGTCGGCCATGGCAACGCCGGGGGCCCGGCCTGGAACGGCAGCAGCGGCTGGCCGCTGTATGCATGTGCACCCTGGGACGGCCACGGCAGCGCGGGGTGGCCGTAGGCGGCGGTCGGCGCAGCCAGCGGAGGTGCGTATGGCCCAGCCATATACTGGTGGTACTGGTTGAGGTGGAGCCCTTGGACGGCCGTCACGAGATCCCGCGGCGTGCTAGTCATCTGTTCCGGCGTGAAGACGGCGGTCGTCAGCGGCGCGAACGTGATGTGTGCCGGCGGCGGTGACGAGTCTGCGGTGGTGACCGGGCCCGACAGCGTGGAGGCCCCGACGGTGGTCATCGGGGCGGACATCATCGACGCGGTGGTCATCGGCGCGGAGGTGGAGACGGGCAGCGGCGGCGATGCTGTTGAAGAAGACATGATCGGACCCAAGTCTCTGGATACCAAATTGGTAGGAGCTTGTACCCTACCAGGCCTGGGGCGTAAGCAGTAAGGGAAGGAGGGGGCTGGGCGAGGCGATGTGCGGCCGCGTGTGCAAGAGGCAAGGGTTGGTAGGGTTCCGGCTCCTCTGGGAGCCGGGCAATAGAGATAATATTTTTATTGCTTAATCTGAAAAAGAGTCTTATAGCATATATTTATAACCTAGATAACTTGCATACGAATTAACCTAAGATAACTTGTGGGCTAAGATTGTCCGGTGGGCCTTCTACGGCCATAAGTCAGGCCGGTCATAACAGTAACATACTCACTTTATTGATCTAACACAAGTTACGTAGGAATTACAATTAGGTCATGTGGATTCGAAAACTACACATGGCGCCCTTGAGACAGAGAAAGAGTGTGTTTAGCTAAACTACGTGCCTCCACATTAGAGAGACAACCTTCATGAACGAAGGAACAAGAACGAAAGGCTTGAGAGCGGTGTTTGATCTCCTTGATGATTGTTGCATTGTTTCCCAAAGATCTTTCCCAGCAACGTCAATGGCTAGCTTTACAAATTAAGTCTGCTGCCAACGTCGGTCCTTCCGGCATGCCATAGTCTCTAGGATTTCAGGGTTGCTATTTCCACCAAAACCGATGATTATCCCAGATAAATGCTCAAAGAATTGTGTGCAAGTGCACTAAAAAGATCCTCTTATGCCATCCCGAGGTACCGCTCCGTCAACATTAACTTTTGACACTCATGCTTTAGGTGTAACCACCTCGGGTCACGACCTACGACCGATCTCCCTAAACCTGACCCGACCATTTTAACATTTGCGGCTCCTCGATAAACTTGTTGATAAATACATGGGTACTGGATGGACTCTGGTGTTCTCCCCCTGGATCAACTTCCCCCGTGCATACCATATAGCCCACATGGTAACAACCAACCTGGACAGCTGGACATGAGTTAAGGAGTCGAACATGGAGAAAAGCCAATTCCTAGCAATTGTTTCTACCGTGTTATGAATGTGGTGCAACATGTCATCTTTAGCTAAGGACCAAATGCAACGGGCTTGTGTGCACTGAATCAAAGAGTGGAACCAGGAACCCTCTGCATTGCATATTTGACAGTTGCTTGAAGTTGACATGTTACTGTAGTTGAGCAAGTCGGCAGTAGGAATATAATGTTGTGCTTGTCGCCAGAGAAAGACTCTTACTTTCGATGGTACTTCAACATGTCATGGTTTGGTCCACGACTTTTGCTCCCTGGTAGATCGGATGAAGCACCATTTCCTTCTATCCATGCCTCTCTCTGTATCTTGGATGTGATCAACATGCGGTATGCAGACTTAACAGAAAAAATTCCTTTCTTTTCACGACCCCATGCCCAAAAATCATCTTGTTGCATTGTGCTGATGGGAATGTTTAGAATTCTGTCAGCATCGATCGGTAGGAAGGTTTGAGCTATCTTGGTTCGATCCCATGAGGCTCTAGTTCCATACATAAGTTTGGAGACAAAATGCGGCCTCTGGTGTGTGAGACATGCATATGGACGCATTGGTGCCTCCCTTGGTAAACAATTTTGGTTCCAGATTTCGGTTGTCTTCCCGTCACCAACCCTGATCAAGCCTTGCAGCAAAACATCTCTACCCTCAACGACACATCGCCAAATCTGGGATGGGCTACTTCCAAGTTGTGCATGTAAGGTATTTGTATTAGGATAGTATTTTACTTTCAATATTTTGGCACTCAAAGTATCTGGTTGCTGCAAAAGGCGCCATGCCTGTCTTGCAAGGAGAGAGAGGTTGAACAATTATATATCCTGAAATCCTGGACCAACGTGTTGCCTAATGAGACCGAGATATATACTTATTGTTTTTGAGCTAGAGAGTTACATGGGTCGTCCCCTTGTAGCTCCTCACCTTGTTTTTCTGGCTTGTGTGTTTGTTTTTTTACTTCGGTTTTGTTTGCCCGGTTTTCTTAGGGTTTTCTATGTATTTGTTTGACCGGTTTTTCTTAGTTTTTATTCTTTTATTGTTTTCTTTTTCATATTTTTCTCGTTTCTGTTTTTTCCCTTTTCGTTTTTATTTTTCCTTTTTGTTTTTAAATCTGTGAACTTTTTTCTGAATTCATGAAATAAGCGTACCTTTCTCAAATTCATGAATGTCTTTCAAAGCCGTGATTTTTTTCCATGAACTTTTTATGAATCCGTATTTTTTCTCAAATTCACGGTTGTTTTTCAAAGCTACAAACTTTTTCCAAATTAGTGAGCATTATTTTTATTGGAGGGGACGGTGTTGAGGTAACATACTTTTGCATTAATTTTATTTCTCATGCTATTGTAAACGACTTGTCCATCATTTGAGGAATAAAATGTTATTGCTAGCTGTAAAAAAGACATACATTTTGCGTTGGAAATCATGTGGGTTCGACATATTGCCAGGACACAGGTACCCAAAATATGGTGCGGTACAAACAGGTCACGAACACAAAGCATTCCGCTGAAACGTGTCACGTATGAGTTGACGCCACGTCCATCAGACTTTAATAAACACATTAGATCAATAAAGTTGCAGCTGGGATAATCATGTGCACTTTGGTCACTGCTCCCTGATAATGAAAATCACACACACGGGATGAGGTATGAGGTGACTGAGACGAGACACAAATACCATCTGGATCAAGAAGTGGAGGGCAGGCAAACAGTGTGATAATAAGCTAGCGGCTAGCGAGCTAGGCCGTCAGGTGTGCAGATATAAAATTACCTGACGGAGGTACATGACAGCCGACCTTCAGATATCACGACTGGATCTCATGTCTCACCCATCCATCCATCCAGTGGCACGTGTTTAAGTAATTTGTCAAACCCTAGCTATGCTATGCTTAGCCTAGGCATCAAGGCGAGCGAATTACCGTGCCTAATTAGACGATCGATGGACGAGACGGATAAGATTCATGTGTCGTAAAAGCTGGCGACAGGGACAAACGGGCAGGTCAAATCTCCACATATCCTAGTCAACTCGGCGCCCTTTTGGCCAAACTCTGAAAATACCGGCTGGATGTGCGCCGCAAACAGTAACAGTTGGAAGCTTATATTAATCAATGGGCGGTCTAAAAACACCAGAGGTTATCTAGCTAAGGGCCTGTTTGGTTTCAAATAAGTCACCAACTTATAAGTCGAAAAGTGAAAAAAGTGACTTATTTTACCAAACAGACTCAACTTATAAGTCACCTTAACTTATAAGTCATAAGTTGCTTCACCTCAACTTAAAACTTATAAGTCACCCTTTTTTGCATGGGTCCTACCATCTTTACATAAAAAAGCAAGGTGGGAAGGTGTGCTCACATGACTTATAAGTCAGGTGACAACTAAACAGGCATGACTTATAAGTCACTAGTTTTAAGTCACCTAACTTATAAGTCAGGTGACTTTCTTTTTTGCATGGGTCCCACCATCTTTACATAAAAAAGCAAGGTGAGAAGGTGTGCTTAGATGACTTATAAGTCAGGTGACAACTAAACAGGCATGACTTATAAGTCACTAGTTTTAAGTCACCTGACTTATAAGTCAAGTGACTTATTGGAACCAAACAGATCCTAAATGTCGCAATTACTATATTACCGCGGGTGATATTATGAGTGGATCGATGTGGCTCCCAAGTCCCAAGTGCCGCCGCTGACCCTCTGCTGGGGACAAGTCTGCGTGCGGGCACTGTGGTTAAAGTTCCGTCCGTAATAGCTAGGAATATGATTTGACCTTCTTTTCTTCTAGAATGCGCATTGATGTGCGTATCATATAGTATTAAAAAAGAAGAGGGGTCAATCGATGTAGCGACCTGACTCGAATGGATCAAGTCTCTGTGCTTAAGTGTCATCCCTGGATCGGTATGCTGACACACACAGTACTCGAAGAATTTATAACAGAGGTAAATCACATGTATAAAGTAACGTAAATACTATTACCTCAATCCATATAGCGGAAGTAACAAGGTTGTGGATTCCCATCAACCCAACGGCAAAGTTGAGTGTAGAAATCGTAACCCTAACATATCAATTACTCGTCGTAAGATAATCCTGCAACATGAGACGTTGCAGCCACAGAGGGTCAGTACATTGAATGTACTGGCAAATTCACACCATAGAGAATGATGAATAAAGGCTATCACTACATGCATATTTGGCTGGTGGAAAAGCTCTATGGTTATAAGGTTTTTGCGAAAAGCCAATTTTTCCCTACTGCAAAGGAATAAATTTTATTTAACTATCATGGTGGTTGTTGAACATTGAGAATGGTTGACAGCATTCTCAATCTCAATTAAGTAACATCATTAAACCCAACAATATTCATTTAAAGTAACATGACGAGATCAACATGATATTCAAGTACTAGATACTCAAGTTGTCCATAACCGGGGACACGGCTAATCATGATTAGTTTGTTACACTCTGCAGAGGTTTGCGCACTTTTCCCCACAAGACTCGATCGCCTCCGTTTGGTTTCTCGCACTACATGGTGTTTGAGAAGACGGATGACCGAGACACAGTCTTTCAGAAGCGCTAGCACCTTACGATGGATAGACCGGTACACCTACTTTCCCCTACATCTGCTAGTCTACCCTGTAAGAGTTCGCACGACTTAGTCAACTATGCCAAAGCCCATAATGGCTTGTGGCTGCACACGGAAGTTACTAGCATGAATGATCTTATGATCCCTTTGAGCCTGGGTGGCGGTCCGAAATAAAAACAGGCAAGTCCTGATAGACATCAGGTGCCTCAATCCACCCAGATGTGTGTTTAAGTTGCCACCTTAGGTAAACCATTAAATTATCAATCTTATATCTGTCATAGATATCACTCACCCAATCCACGTCTACTAGCATAGCATGGCATAATAAGCAAGCGTAGAAGCAACTCCCAAAGGTTTCATAATAATACAGGTAATAGGTACTACCTCATCTACTACTTCCCATCCCACAATTTAATTAGATCCTAATCATGCAATGTGTGAGGATTGGTCTAATGCAATAAAACTGGGTTGTAGAAAAAGGTATGATCAAAGTGTGAACTTGCCTGCAATGTTGATGAAGATGATTCGCACTCAAAACTCTTGATAGATCTACTCGTCTCACTCCGGTCAATCTATCGTAAGCAAGCAATAGTAACCACACATAAGCAATCACTCAAAAGATCAGAAAGAACGAAGAAGACGATTCGGAAAACATCAAAACCAAGCAAATAGCTCTTGCAACATAAAACAATTTCTAACAGTATCAAAATTATGTGAATTTGGCCTTATTAGAAAGTTTAGGTCAAGAGCTTCGATTTGCAAAAAGAATCAACTCAAACGGAGCTACGAAACTCAAGTTATGATCAAACAAAGTTTGAATTCAAATCTGACCTAATTAAAAATTTTAAACTTTTCAAAAACATGTTTGAGTTGGATTACTGGATAGAGGAGATTGTAACGAAGAAGTGGGCGTTGGTTTCGTTGGATTTGGACTAACGAATAAAAAGTTATGATCGTTTGAAGTTCAGGGACTAAACTGTAAATAAAGTCATCACAGATAGGCCCCCGGCCGAAATTAAAAAGAAAAAGAAAAATCCTACCGAACGAACGTTCGCTACAGAAGCATATGCGATGAAAACCGTTCGCTCCAAAGGTTTAAACTACGGACGTTTGCTAAATAGAGAATACCTATTCAAAAATAAAAAAACAAAGCCGATCTAATCCCAGCCATCTATTCTAGATCGGACGAACGAGAGGATTCCGGTGGCTCACCACGGCGGTGGAGGTCGCTGGTGACGAAGAAGAAGAAGGCAGCGGCGTCGGGGTCGTGGGGGTGGCTGCTCCGGCGGTCCTCCGGCGTGGCCGCGGGGTCGGGGAGAAGCGGCGCGAGGTGGTGAAGCCGATGGCGGGGTCGACGCTCGGCTGCGGCGTCGGAACAGCGCGGGGCTTGGCGACGGAGCTCGTCGGATCTCGCGAACTCCGGCGAGTTCGTGTGGAGCGCGGGGAGGGTCTCGGGCCTTCCAGTTAGAGGCAAAACGAGGCCGGGGCCTGACTATATATAGGAGGAGCGAGGCTTGGGCGAGGGGCAAGGTGGAGAGGAGAGTCCAGGGCGGACTCGGCGTCGGCCGGCGTCGGCATACAGGAGAAGGACTCCTGCTGCCTTGCGGGAGGAGGAACAGGACGCGGGGCCCACCTGTCGGCGTCCGCGGGAGAGAGAGGGAGGGAACGGGTGACCGGGGCAAAGGCGGTTCGCGCAAGGGGAAAAGGCCATGGGCCGATTCGGCTGGGCCGTGGGGCGGAGAGAGGGAGAGAGAGAGAGCAGTGCTGGGCTTCGGCCCGGCACTGTTTGAAGAGCTTTTTTTTTCTTTTTTTTAAAACACAGACAAATGAAAATAAAACAAAAGCAAATAAAATATTATATAGGCATATAATATATCAAAATTTTCAAAAAATTATTTTCTACGACATGAACATTTTTATAACTTCAAATAAAATCCACACAAATTCAGATAAATCAAAGAGTGCTTCTGATCTAATAAAATCTAGTAAAAATCATTTTAAAAAATACCAAAATGATTTCAGATTAATTTTTCTCCAATTTTCTGTTGTAGGGAATCATGTTACCCTAATTTCCATATATTTTATTTTTGGAGAAAAATAATTTGAATAAAACTCAAATAAATCCAAATTGAAAAATTAAATTCAAAAGAACTTTGAATTTAATTCTTTGAAACTCCCAACTCATATTTCTTATAATTTGAAGAAGTCATTTTATCTTCTCTCATGGAAATCATTGAGTTGCATAAAGTTCCAGAATTGAAAATATTTTCAAATGAAATTCAAATATTTTCAACAACCCTTGTCATTTAAATAAATGGAAGAAGTCATGTCATCTTCTCTTCAGGGTTTTGTGGTGAAAAGAATTTGAATTCATGGAGATCAGAAAACAAATATGAAAGTTTGGGAAAGTCCTTTTATTCCCTCTCATTTAACTTTCAAAGAGTTTTCGAATTCACTCACTTTCAGTCAATCAATCAAACAATCAATCAACTCTATCTATTTATTATAACATTCCAAAATTTAGAATTTTGGGATGTTACAAACCTACCACCCTTAAAATGAATCTCGTCCTCGAGATTCGGAGAGGCTAGCAAGAAAAAGTTAGGGTTTGGGGTCTCCTCAAAATCCATCGATCGTCTCCGGGGTCTGGGGTGCTACCACCCTTAGAAGCATGGCTACAGCTCCATCGAAAACTCATATACTTCATCCATATTGTTAACAGTGTCGGTCTTCTCAAATCCTCGGAAAATTCCTTCTCTGGCTCTTCCAGTAGTGGCATAACCTTTTCCTCAATTCTTTTGTCTTTCCTCTTGGTAAGGTTATTCCGATATTGGGTCTTCTTAGCTGACGGGGCTGGCGCCAATACTAAACAACTATCGATATCTCATGGTGGTCAACAATTTATGGTTTCTCCTGCAGGAAATGGGTCTGGGTTGATCCTCACCGTATAACCGACGGTTGGCAAAAAGCTGCCGTGTACAAGGGAAGAAAAAATTGCTATACCATTCTAAGGTTTAAATAAGGTCTTCATCGTCGTCTCTCTACTATAGGTAAGTCACTCAGATTTACCATTCCATATAGCAAGGCGAATAATAAGAGTAAGTCGGTATGGTGATCAATCCATCCCGCACCCAAATCATTACCTTGTATAGGGTTTAGCGAATCTCACATTGTAACACTCGGTCATCCTCACAAGCATTGCAGAATTTCTCTTGTCGACGAACGAAGTTCGGATATATCCATAGATTCTGCAAGCCAGGCAAACATCTATCGTTCCTTCACAACTCTCAGGTTTTGCGTAAACTCCTATAAAATTGTCTGTCGACAAAGGTATATCCTCTTCCAGGGTTTTTCCTTCAGCAAGAATGTGCTTGCTTCTTGGCAGGTCCTGGGGCCTGTGGTTATGGCACACCTCATCACTTGTAGTCCTTGAACTTATCATCGGGCAACTTATCGTTATTCCAACATCTAACTTCCAGCTTCCTAGCATACTTAGAATCCATCCAATTATATTGTCTTCTTCCTTCTATTGGCACCAAACCAAGACGTGAGTACTCAGACTTGTCATGGGGTTGCCATTGCTCCATATTACCAACATCATACCTCCTTTATATCCAATAGTACTTCATCTCTTCATCCTCGTGGGGTATCCCTCATACCGAGATAAAAACTTATACTTATGAAGTCCATATTCCACTTCGTGGAACATCATTATCCTTTCCAGGGTCAAGCGTCCTTACAAGGGAATATTGGCCATCTCTGCATGGCACTTCTTCAACTGGGAAACGTGAAACACATCTTGAACTCCTGACAGTCCTTCGGGTAACTCCAACTTGTAGGCCACTTCTCTCATACGCTCCAAAACTCGGTATGGTCCTACAAATCTCGGGGCTAACTTTTACCTTAAATCCAATTCGTTTAACTCCTTGCAGAGGGAACACATGAAGACATGCTCTGTCTCCAATTTCATAGACTACCTCCTTGAGTTTTTGAGTCTACATAACTCTTCTGCCTGGACTGAGCTACCTTCAGTCTATCTCGAATCAACTTAACATTCTCTTCTGACTCCTTTGATCACCTTTGGTCCAAACAACTGACGGTCTCCAACTTCATCCCACATACTCTTGGGGCATCACACATATCGAGACAAAACTCGTATTCATTTTTGTCCGAAATCCACTCAGTGGAGTATCCTTATCTTTTCCAGGGGTCAATGGTTCTTACAGGGTACTACCACCCTTAAAATGCACAAACCTTCCATAGACCATATTTCTCTTATCCTCAAAAATGGTCAAAATCCTTCTTCATAGAGTAACAACTCATAAAATCCATATCAGTACCAACGATGCTGCTTTATTCATTCTCAAATGATTTCAATCTCTCGCTTCTCCATTACATGTCTCAACTCAACACCTCAATATAAAAGAAAATGTTCTCACTTCTACTACTCCATTTCTTTTGTTGCAAACTCAACTATCTAGCGCAAGTTTCCTTCTCCTTGGGGCATTCTCTGGCAAAGTGCCCTGCTCCATTACAACTAAAACATATTACTTCTGACAAGTATCGAGGTTTCCTTTTTGGGCAACTTTTGAGGTAGTGCCCTGACTCCTTGCACCTGTAACAGGTGATATGACTCAGGTCCTTCCTGGAATCCAATCGGTTTCTCTTCCTGGACTTTTCCATTCCAATCAGGGCTTCTATTTCCTGTGGGTCATACTCTATTTCGTCCGTCGGGAATTCTACTAGATCCCCATTCATACAATTCTGGGAGATGTGTCCTTCTTCTCCACATGAATAGCAAGACTTGGTGCAGGGTTTAATTGGTTCTTCTTTGGGTGTGTCCTCCACATCTTACTTCATCACGGGTTCTTCTAAATTTTCCATAAGGGCTCCTCTCGTTGCTTCTTTCTTCTGATGGATGGTTCTTTGTACCATGGGGTAAATGTGACACTGAGCAGGGTAGTGGGTAGTCCCTTCACACAAGAAACAAGTAATTTGCCTAGTTGGGCATTCTTCAACTTGGTGACTTCCTTCACAATTAGGGCATTCATCCTTGTGTTCTTTATGGGTGTGTCCGGTTTCTCCACAAATCTTGCATGCACCATGTTTCTTCATATCCTTTCCATAAGGTTTCAACTTCTGGGACACAAACCGAGACTTTGGCAAAGTCAACTTAAATTCTTTCCAAGTGGTTACTCCTTGCCATCCATTCATGGTTTGGTACATCCTCCACCAAGTAGCAGCACCTCTTTCAAAGCACTGAAGAGCATGCTGGGTCATATCATGTCCAACTATAGGGTTATTCTCCAAGTGATCCTCCATGTTCTGAATCCATCGGTCGGTCTCCAATTGACTCATTGGTCCCAAAAATACAAGCTCATCTCCATTCATCCTCTATTGGGTCCATGGGTTTGGGGTGAGATAAGAGAGATCAAGAGGGATGCACACAATACAAACAAAAGTTTTTGAAAAGACAGATTTTATTGTGGCTGTCGGAAAAACAACAAACAAATGACAGCTCACAAACATCGCATCTAACGTAGGTATATAACAGGGGTTTGGTCTTCTAAAGGTCAATAAATCTTCAACATCTCCAAACTCTTCAAGCCTTGTTCATGCCTCCAATGGCTTCTTCCGATCATGCTTGTCTTTTTCAAGTTCTTTTGCCAGATCAATCTCTGTTGGCGTGAAATCTCTTGTGACATCCTTTAATATTCCGGAGTTGCATTTCAAACTTCTGGTTTCAACATCCTTCACATGAACCATGGTCATACTGTCCTTCAGTTCCTGACAATTCTCCGGTATCTCGAGGTTGTAGCTCCTCCAGCTTGGCTACTCTCATCTTCAGGATCCTGAGTTCCTCATGAAATACTTCCTTGTATTATACGACTTCCTGGAGCTCCACCTTAAACTTCTTGATGTAATACTCCAGACCCTGGTGATATACCGGCTAGGGCTAAAACTTCATCTTATTCTAGGTGCTCCATCAGCCTTCTTCCATCAAATCCATTCTGAAGACTTGCATCCTTAACTCAGCACGGTGACAATAGCATTAGCGGGTGATGACATCACGGATAACCATGTTTCTGCTCTTATCATTTCCATGAGCTACCATTCCATAGTTGATATCTCCTGCCTTAGGGTTTTCAAAACTTCGAATTCTCATGCTCCTTGTTTCAGTCTTTCTCCGATACACCTCGATCTCGGGTATTGACAACTTCCATAGTCTGCCAAGTTCCATAAGGGTAGCCTTCCTAGGTCATACAAATCTGGGAATTCTTCAGAGCCTACAAATTCCACTTGTCTTCGGTTGCACGGAAAATACTCTTCATTCTGAAGTGGTCTCGGTTGTCCGATATCTTGTACATCTTGGAGTAGTCTCATCAGTCGAATCTTTGTGTGGTCAAAAAAGGGGAAAAGGGGTATGGTCTCACTAAAGAGAAATTTGAATAAACTCAGAAGAGAAGAGAGATAAAAGATCTTTTTGAAAGGGAAAGTTGTAGAGAAAAATCTTTGCTATGGGCTTGCCAATTTCTAGGGTCACGTCCTACAGTCAACATGTGCTCTGATACCACCTTGTAGCGACCTGACCCGAATGGATCAAGTCTCTGTGCTTAAGTGTCATCCCTGGATCGGTATGCTGACACACACAGTACTTGAAGGATTTATAACAGAGGTAAATCACATGTATAAAGTAACGTAAATACTATTACCTCAATCCATATAGCGGAAGTAACAAGGTTGTGGATTCCCATCAACCCAACGGCAAAGTTGAGTGTAGAAATCGTAACCCTAACGTATCACTTACTCGTCGTAAGATAATCCTGCAACATGAGACGTTGCAGCCACAGAGGGTCAGTACATTGAATGTACTGGCAAATTCACACCATAGAGAATGATGAATAAAGGCTATCACTACATGCATATTTGGCTGGTGGAAAAGCTCTATGGTTATAAGGTTTTTGCGAAAAGCCAATTTTTCCCTACTGCAAAGGAATAAATTTTATTTAACTATCATGGTGGTTGTTGAACATTGAGAATGGTTGACAACATTCTCAATCCCAATTAAGTAACATCATTAAACCCAACAATATTCATTTAAAGTAACATGACGAGATCAACATGATATTCAAGTACTAGATACTCAAGTTGTCCATAACCGGGGACACGGCTAATCATGATTAGTTTGTTACACTCTGCAGAGGTTTGCGCACTTTTCCCCACAAGACTCGATCGCCTCCGTTTGGTTTCTCGCACTACATGATGTTTGAGAAGACGGATGACCAAGACACAGTCTTTCAGAAGCGCTAGCACCTTATGATGGATAGACCGGTACACCTACTTTCCCCTACATCTGCTAGTCTACCCTGTAAGAGTTCGCACGACTTAGTCAACTATGCTAGAGCCCATAATGGCTTGTGGCTGCACACGGAAGTTACTAGCATGAATGATCTTATGATCCCTTTGAGCCTGGGTGGCGGTCCGAAATAAAAACAGGCAAGTCCTGATAGACATCAGGTGCCTCAATCCACCTAGATGTGTGTTTAAGTTGCCACCTTAGGTAAACCATTAAATTATCAATCTCACATCTGTCATGGATATCACTCACCCAATCCACGTCTACTAGCATAGCATGGCATAATAAGCAAGCGTAGAAGCAACTCCCAAAGGTTTCATAATAATACAGGTAATAGGTACTACCTCATCTACTACTTCCCATCCCATAATTTAATTAGATCATAATCATGCAATGTGTGAGGATTGGTCTAATGCAATAAAACTGGGTTGTAGAAAAAGGTATGATCAAAGTGTGAACTTGCCTGCAATGTTGATGAAGATGATTCGCACTCAAAACTCTTGATAGATCTACTCGTCTCACTCCGGTCAATCTATCGTAAGCAAGCAATAGTAACCACACATAAGCAATCACTCAAAAGATCATAAAGAGCGAAGAAGACGATTCGGAAAACATCAAAACCAAGCAAATAGCTCTTGCAACATAAAACAATTTCTAACAGTACCAAAATTATGTGAATTTGGCCTTATTAGAAAGTTTAGGTCAAGAGATTCGATTTGCAAAAAGAATCAACTCAAACGGAGCTACGAAACTCAAGTTATGATCAAACGAAGTTTGAATTCAAATCTAATCTAATTCAAAATTTTAAACTTTTCAAAAACATGTTTGAGTTGGATTACTGGATAGAGGAGATCGTAACGAAGAAGTGGGCGTTGGTTTCGTTGGATTTGGACTAACGAATAAAAAGTTATGATCGTTTGAAGTTCAGGGACTAAACTGTAAATAAAGTTATCACAGATAGGCCCCCGGCCGAAATTAAAAAGAAAAAGAAAAATCCTACCGAACGAACGTTCGCTACAGAAGCATATGCGATGAAAACCGTTCGCTCCAAAGGTTTAAACTACGTACGTTTGCTAAATAGAGAATACCTATTCGAAAATAAAAAAAACAAAGCCGATCTAATCCCAGCCATCTATTCTAGATCGGACGAACGAGAGGATTCCGGTGGCTCACCACGGCGGTGGAGGTCGCCGGTGACGAAGAAGAAGAAGACAGCGGCGTCGGGGTCGTGGGGGTGGCTGCTCCGGCGGTCCTCCGGCGTGGCCGCGGGGTCGGGGAGAAGCGGCGCGAGGTGGTGAAGCCGATGGCGGGGTCGACGCTCGGCTGCGGCGTCGGAACAGCGCGGGGCTTGGCGGCGGAGCTCGTCGGATCTCGCGAACTCCGGCGAGTTCGCGTGGAGCGCGGGGAGGGTCTCGGGCCTTCCGGTTAGAGGCAAAACGAGGCCGGGGCCTGACTATATATAAGAGGAGCGAGGCTTGGGCGAGGGGCAAGGTGGAGAGGAGAGTCCAGGGCGGACTCGGCGTCGGCCGGCGTCGGCGTACAGGAGAAGGACTCCTGCTGCCTTGCGGGAGGAGGAAGAGGACGCGGGGCCCACCTGTCGGCGTCCGCGGGCGAGAGAGGGAGGGAACGGGCGACCGGGGCAAAGGCGGTTCGCGCGAGGGGAAAAGGCCATGGGCCGATTCGGCTGGGCCGTGGGGCGGAGAGAGGGAGAGAGAGAGAGAGCAGTGCTGGGCTTCGGCCTGGCACTGTTTGAAGAGCTTTTTTTTTCTTTTTTTTAAAACACAGACAAATGAAAATAAAACAAAAGCAAATAAAATATTATATAGGCATATAATATATCAAAATTTTCAAAAAATTATTTTCTACGACATGAACATTTTTATAACTTCAAATAAAATCCACACAAATTCAGATAAATCAAAGAGTGCTTCTGCTCTAATAAAATCTAGTAAAAATCATTTAAAAAATACCAAAATGATTTCAGATTAATTTTTCTCCAGTTTTTTGTTGTAGGGAATCATGTTACCCTAATTTCCATATATTTTATTTTTGGAGAAAAATAATTTGAATAAAACTCAAATAAATCCAAATTGAAAAATTAAATTCAAAAGAACTTTGAATTTAATTCTTTGAAACTCCCAACTCATATTTTTCTTATAATTTGAAGAAGTCATTTTATCTTCTCTCATGGAAATCATTGAGTTGCATAAAGTTCCAGAATTGAAAATATTTTCAAATGAAATTCAAATATTTTCAACAACCCTTGTCATTTAAATAAATGGAAGAAGTCATGTCATCTTCTCTCCAGGGTTTTATGGTGAAAAGAATTTGAATTCATGGAGATCAGAAAGCAAATATGAAAGTTTGGGAAAGTCCTTTTATTCCCTCTCATTTAACTTTCAAAGAGTTTTCGAATTCACTCACTTTCAGTCAATCAATCAAACAATCAATCAACTCTATCTATTTATTATAACATTCCAAAATTTAGAATTTTGGGATGTTACAATCGATTAGAGCAACTCCAACGCGGCGATCCATTTCATCTGTCGCCGTCCGTTTAGATCGTCGTGGACAAACGTGATGGCCCAACCCGCCGACTCATTCTCAAATGACGTCCGCGCAGAGCCATTTTCAGCCCAAAATTGGGGCTAAAATGCATCGACGCGGATGCGCCGCGCATCCTCTCAGTGTCCACCCTCTGCTCCCCCGTCGGTGACACCCCTAGCCACCATGGGGATCTTCTCCGGCAAGAACAAGGGCAAGAATATGGTGCGTTCTCTCGGTATCCACAGCGTCCCCATCTGGCGGCCGGCCAACTACCTCCCACATCTTTATTAATGACACGGGATGACCGCGGGCCCATGCGTCAGCAATGGCGGGCGGCCTTTTTTAATCCTAGTGTGCGGGATGAGGGGAGGGGGGCATGCTCATCCTATTCCAGACGCCCATCCCCAACTAGCCACCCTCTGCTCTCTCGTCGGCGACAACCCTAGCCACCATGGGGTTCTTCTCCGGCAAGAACAAGTGCAAGGCCCCCGTCGGCCCTTCGCGCGCGCTCCCCCAGCCTCCGACGGCGTCTTCCCGCCAGCCACATCATCGCATTAGTGTCGAAGTGCACTAGGCGAAGTGGCACTGGGAGCACTGCATCCCCCTCCCCTACCCCGACGCCACGCTGCCACACGACTTGCACTTGGATCCGGAGAGGATTCCAGTGCCGGCGGTGCCACGGGCGGCGCGAGCGCACGCTGAGGAGGTATGGCGTGGCACCAGCGGCAGCAGCTGACGCCGGAGCAGCGCCTCAACCCCACGTACGCATAAAACTCTCCCGATTGGGAGGTCTAGTTCGCGTTGGAGCATGAGGAGCAGCGTCGGTGCGGCGTCCGCGACGTGGAGGTTGGCACCCTGCCTCCCCTCGTCGTGCGCGATGAGGACCAGGAGGTGGAGGACCAAAGGAAGGAGTGGTCTGGTCTCTAGATGTTGGGCTTCAGCGCGGGGCCGACAAATTCACTGTTTTGATCATTTTGGTTAACTTGAGCATAATATGATCCTATGTGCAAAAGTTTTTTGGAGCTGATCATTTTATACCATCACTTTCTTTGGCGGTAAGATAGCACATCCTACCACCAATGCTTTTGACAGTAGGACTTACCTACACTGTCACGCCCATTTGATGTGAAAAGACCCTACAATCATGGTCTTTGTCGGTAGGCACATGCATGCAATGATAATAGAGGCACGCATGCAATAAAACAGAGATGAAGACCCTACTGCCATAGGCTATGGCGGTAGGGTAACACATCGTACCGCCATAAGCCATGGCGGTAGGATCTTTTTACGCATAAAATGGATGTGACAGGTAAGTCCTACCGTCAAAGGCCTTGACGGTATGATATATTACCCAATTGTCAAAGACAACGGCGATAGAAAAAAAAATCAGATCTGAAATAATTTTGCACCTAGAGTCAGATGCTGCTAAACCAATGAAAAAAGGGTCTAAACAGTGAATTTGGCTGCGCGGGGCACTCCCCTTGTGTGTCCCAACAGAACTAGCTAGGTTCCAACTCACAACAGAAAGAAAACAGAACTACTAGCTAGGTGAGCAACAAGCTGCGGTTGCGAGAGTCGAGAGGCAGGCAGGCAGATGAGATCCACTGCTAGCCAACGACTTGGCGCGCAAATGCTAGCGTCAAGGCCGCAATCTCTGCGGCGAGCAATCCTCTCTTTTGGCTGCTGCTACTAGCTGGCTCCTACGTAGGACGTAGCTAGGACTAGTAACCGCACTATGTAAGGCGCAGCCCGCAGCGTGGTGTCTGTTGGCGCTGACGCCGACGCCGCGGGGCGTGGAAGCGCAAACAGTCGAGAGGAGACCATCCATTCCATGGATCCTATGGGCACTGTCAGACACGTGTTTCTCCCCTGGATCGATCATTACTGCAAGAACAGGAAAAAACTTGACAAGAATTTGTGATGGTGCCGAATTGTATTCGATAGCTCGTTGCGTACAGGTGCTTGCTTGAAGCTTGGTCCGTCGTGATCGGCGAGCTGCACCATCAGATCACGGTGATTGAAGCTTGCGTGCATGGTAATGGTTGTGTTTTTACCTGCTTTGCAGATGCCTGGCTAGGTCATGCTGCATCCGCGTTTGGGACAAGTGCATGCATGATTGATGCACGAAGGCCGCGATCAAAACCCTCGGTTTCAGATCAAGAGCTCACGGTGAAAGTCCCAGGTCCAATCCATCGAGTCTACCCCGGCTAGCATTTGGCTACTGTGCTATTGTTGGCGTTGCAATGCGTACGCCAAGCGCACAGCTCGACGGAGACATGAATGCTAGCTAGTCCATAACATCATATTATCACGGAGGAAATAAGATCGAGCGACCGATCAATAATGTGATAATAAAAGACAAAAAAAAAGGTAATAATTGATCCGGCCGGGCGGGCGGCCCATGCAGCACCGCTGCACGGGCACGGTATGGGGACGACGTGGAACGTACATACAGCACCTAGAAACAATTAAAGCTAGCTGTGAGATGACATGTACGAGTGCGTGAACCCATCGGTCGGCAAGCCGTCCATACACGCAGCAAACGACGGCGTTTCTGCAGAAACGGACGAACCAAAAGGATGAACCGCATCCGCATGCATGCATGCATACGCAATGACGCGAGTGCGTACGTATGGCTGCCGCCTAGTTCGGTGTTGCATCCCGGGCGATTTGTTTAATGTTATCCTGCCGCGCCGTCTCTGCTTCAATTTTGGCGGTTTCATTTCTACTCCTACGTGCGGTTTCTTTCTTTGACCACCAACATCAACATGGTCGGTGCTTTTTTTTCATCAGGATGTAAGAAGGACGTATGGTTTCCCGCAAAAAACACAAGTCGTATGGTGCAGTGAGCTGCTTCTCCCACGTGACCGGTACACGAGCGTGGAGCCCAAACGTACCACTGCTGCTGCACCATCCGGCATGGTCGAGGACAAGCCTTGTAGTTTCCTCTCTCTTGCCTTCCCTTGCCCAAGGGTTGAGAGCGAAAGGACACACATGCATCTCGTTTTACATTCTCCGTCTCCGTCCGCCAACCGCACGTACGGCCGCCGGCTGACTGACTTAATTTTGACCCGCCAAAGCACGAGGAAGTCCGGCACATGTCAAGAGAGACGCATCGCCAACCCCACCGTGCACCGGCGGTTATTTAGATATAATAAGCAGAGCACGCGTAAAATCCACCCTATCCGTTTGCTGATTCCACATGAACGCACGCACGCACACGCTCCACAAGATTGATCGACGATCCCCGACTGCCTGCACGGAACACACTTCTCTCAAGCTGAATGCTAGCTGCAACAGGTCGTCATGTCATCTATGATCTATCCGGCTCGGTCTGTTTCTTGTTTTTGTTTTTGAACAAAGCTTGGTCGCGCATGAATGCGAGGAGAGGGAGACGTGCCCTTCTCTCCCTTTGAACAAAAACTCCAACTACTAACAAAACAAGAGCCGCCCGCCCACAGCCATTAATTTCCTATGCACACCAGTCCAGTACAGAATGCTGCGTGCCCATCGGAGCCACAAAAGGGGAAGCGATAGAGTGCAACAAGTTGCTGATGAGTGTGTAACACTAATGCTACGACTGAGTGCACCTCATGAATCATTCATCTGCATCCTGATGCTGGTGTTTCAAGAAAAAATACTACTCCCTTCGTTCCTAAACATAAGTCTTTGCAGAGATTCCACTACGAACCACATACAGATATATGTGGATACATTTTAGAGTGTAGATTCATTCAGTTTGCTTCGTATGTCGTCTATAGTGAAATTTTTAGAAATACTTATATTTAGGAACGAAGGGACTACTACGTAACAATCATGCAGGCGGAGGCAGGCGGCTGCTCGTCACGCAACACATGAGTCCAACAAGACGTAGTACAAAGAAAGAGGCCAAAGAGATGGACAGTTTATTATCTATCTGTCAGATAAGAAAGAAAGAAAACATGTGGCTGGCTGCCCAGTCTCCAAAGGCCAGGATAGAAAGCTTGCGGCTGTGAAAATAACTCTGCGCCACCATGGATGGGATCCACCGAAAACGCCCTCCCGGTCCAGGCCGGCCTTGGAAGTTGGAACTTCTCGCCGTCACGGATGGCAATCACCACAAAAGAGCAAAACCAGCGCTGTCCGTCCGTCTTGCTTGCGCTGATGCTGCTAGCACAGCACCAGTACTGCCGCTCCTCCATACTAGCTGAGGCCGTATGTACATCTGTCTCGGCCTCATCGAAATCGCAGGGCCCAAGGATAAGCAAAGCCTTTTTCCTTCCTCATGAAAAATGTGCATGTAGTAGTGCGGCCTAGCCATGGTGCAGTCCAACGTCTCATCATGTTTCTCCAAAGCTACTAGTACTAATATTTCAAAAGCTAATAATTCTTCCAAGGTCGTACTACCTTCGTCCTGGTTTATTCGTCCTCATTATACCATGTGTCAAATTTTGATCATATATTTAACCAACAAAATGTTTATGCGCGTCATAAAAAAGTATACCTTTGAAAACTATGTTCAAATATGAATCCAACAACATAATTTTTGTTGACATGCATTAATATTTTGTTAGCTTCATATTTACTCAAAATTTATTACAAATTACGGAAGGGGCCAATAAACCAGAACGGATATAGTACTACCATTTCTATGCTCCTGCCAAAGGTGGACCTGCGTCCTCCACCACGAGTCTCGCACCAGCGCGGATGACGTAATCGACAGCCAGTCTACCATTTCTCTACCAAGCAAAAAACAAAGGTAGCAATAATTCAGGGATGAACCTTTCCACTTTTAAAAAATAAAAAATTCGAGAGTACGTCAATGGCGCAGGCTTACGGCAGATTCCACTTCCATCTTTTCACTTCATATTCATGTGCATAACCATGCGGCTATCTTTTTTATTTAGAGCCTTGAGATTCCACGAAATCAGCTTCTAGTCAACTATTCAACCTCTCCCGCGCCCTTAATTTAAGTATGCATTTAATTTTGACTCCATTTCCGACCGAGCGTCAAATTTTACGACCAGAGGAAACCCAGCCCATCAACGTGATTGTGCCAGTTGCCCCACAAAAAGCTCAATTTTCACTAGGACACACTAGCCCATCAACGTGATGTATTTTGAAACAAAAAGATTATAACACCAGAAAATGTCATACATGAACTTTCACAAAATGGCCATGCATTAGAAGTAAACTTGTCATATCATGAAACAAAACAAGGAAACTTAACAAATTATTCTACAAAAGCACCGGAAATCTAATTCGGCTCTTGGGAGTATATGCTCCCGCGCATCAAAAATGCTTTTTGCAAATGTCAAAAGAATTTGAGAAAACATGGATGGGCATCACTCAAATGCTACCTGCAATTTTAGGGGAAAGCTTAAGCATCTTGTACTGTGCAAAAAAAAAAGTCAAACGCCAAATGTTACCTCCAAGTGTTGCACTTAATTTTCTTTAAACACTGCTATCCCGCTTCACATGAAAATTATGAAGCACCCTTGGTATACTAACAAGAACATCTAGAGAAATAATCATGATTTTTAAATTTAAGGGAAAGCTTAGGCATTTTGCACTGTGCAAAAAAAGTCAAACGCCAAATGTTATCTTCAAGTGTTGCACTTAATTTTGTTTAAACACTGTTATCCCGCTTCGCATGAAAATTGTCAAGCACCATTGGTATACTATAATAGCATGAAACAATAAAAAATTATTGATACGTTGCAGATGTATCATGTATCGCTCTAGGTTGTGGCAGTTACATACTGAATCTCATCTAAACATCCATCGCTACTCCATGCCTACACTTTAATACAATTGCCTTTGTTCAAGTTACTCTGCTTGCTACAAAAGTGCTACTTGTACCGTTACTATTGCTATCATTGCTACCATATTGTTGCGCTACTACTAAACTGCTGCAAGGAAGTGATTCACAGGTGTGGTTGAATTGACAACTGAGCTGCTAAGGCTTATAAATATTCTTTGTCTTACCTTGTGTCGAATCAATTAATTTGAATCAAATACTTCCCTCAAAGACTATTTCGACCCCTATACTTGTGGGGTCATCAATGAAGTACCGAGCTTAGGGACATGGTGTTTTTTAGCTCAAGCTCAAATGAGCTCGAGTGAACAGTAAAATCCGAAAAAAATTAAAAAAGACTTCTGAATTTTTTAGTGCAAGCATTGACAAAAGTTCTCAGTGCTCACAAAATTTCATCACGAAATAACATTCGTGGAAGTCATACAAAAAAATGATCCTCCAAAAGTGTTATTTTCGAAAACATTTTGTGAATGTTTCCACCAAAAATGTTCACATTTTTTTGAAATATTTTACATTTGTTTGGATTTTACTATTCATCGCGAGCTCAAATGAGCTCGCGAGCAGAAGATGACTTCCACTAGCTTAGTTGTTAATGTTATATGCTTAGCTAATTTTTATACGCACAATATGAAATTGGTGGTGTTGCGCCAACATGGCATGTCATTGGTGATATATATTTCTAGTTGTGTTGGACACGTGGCACGCCATTAGCACATAGTTATTGCTCATGTGCGCACAAACGCCATCAGTAAAAATTATCACTCACGCTATATTGGTGGTGTTGGGTGCCAACGCCACCAAGGCTCTTTTTGCCACACCACTACTAGGCTTTTTCTGCACCAGTGCTACATGAAACTCATGTGAAATATACACAAGATAATTGTCTTTAGGGATGGAAGAGTTTAGAACAAATGGGGAGGTTTGTGATGTGAGAATTTGTGCACATTGTGCATTGTACGGTAAATCGTAAAGTAGAAAAGAAATTGCAATTCAGTTAGAAGATTTCTTTTTGGAAAATTTAAGTATGAAAAATTCTAAAACAAAGAAGAATTGCATGCATTTTGATGTTTCTGTGTATGATGCATTGTAAATCGTGAAGTAAAAAAGAGTGTCATTTCATTCAGAAGAGAAATATATGGATAGTTAAAGCATGAAAGGTTTTAGAACAAACGAGAAACCCTTGTGTTTTGGGGTTTGTTCATTGTGAAATATTTTCAATAGTACATGTGGCAGAATTTGTTGTTGTGCAGATGATATCCAACGGTCAATAGTGTCCGAATTTGCTATATTTGCACCGGCAGATTGGCTTCATCCAAAGACCTATTTTAAAAATTATACATATGCTACAGAGCGATCATAATCATTGAAGAGCGTTTTGTTGGCAACTTTAGTTATCGCGTGGATGTCAGTACGATAAATTTTGATGAAAATCAGAAGTGCAGTGGAGTTGCCGTGCTCGACCGACCAACATAAATTGTCATCAAAATCACTCTCAAATATCATGCTCCCAACAATACGGCCGCCGGAACGGATACCTAGGAACGGAACGGATACGCCGCCGCCGCCTGGGTACTAACAATACGGCCGCCGCAGCAGAGCACCCGGCCGGCCCACATGTCAGCGGCCCATGTGGTCGTACTCCATCCCCGCGTCCACCTCTATAAGTTGAGCACCGCATCTGCTGCCTCCCCTGAGCTCCCAGCGTCCTGAGAGGAGAGCCACAGACTCGAGCGCCCCCCCATCCTCATCCTGCTCCCTAACCAAGAAGCGAGACGACGGTGACCAGTCCCCAGAGCGCACTCCCACACCATGGATCTCCAGACCTTCGTGCTGAGGGTGACCATCCACTGCCATGGCTGCAAGAAGAAGGTCCGGAAGGTGCTCAAGAGCGTCGAAGGTACCAGCGTCGCCCTCCTTAATTCTCCTCCCGCCGCTGCATTTTCGGCTTAATTAGCTTACTAAGTGGTCGTCGCGCGTTTTGGTTGGGGTGCTCAGGCGTGCAGGACGTGAAGGTGGATGCCCAGCTGCACAAGGTGATGGTGACCGGCACCGTGGACGCCGAGACGCTCATCAAGCGGCTGCACAAGTCGGGCAAGCAGGCCCTGCCATGGCAACACACGCCTGCCAAGAATCCCGACCCTGCGCCGCCAGCCCCAGCCGACGCCCCCGCGCCGGCCGAGGACGGCAGCAAGGATGCTGCTGTAGCGGAGAAGAAGCCGGCGGAGCCTGTGAAGGAGCCGCAGGCCGACAGCTCGGACAAGAAGCCGGAGCAGGAGACGGCCCCGGAGAAGAAGCCTGAGGCGGAGAAGGAAGCAGAATCTGAGAAGAAGGCTGACAAGGAGGAGGAGGCGAAACCAAGCGACGAGGCAAAGCAAGACGGCGGCGAGGGCGAGCCCAAGGCAAAGGGCGCCGAGCCCGCGAGTGAGCCCGCTGCCGCCGCAAAGGAGGCCGGCGGCAATGACGAGGCCGAGGCGAAGAAGAAACAGAGCAAGCCCAAGGACGCCGATAGGTCCCTGTCCCCAGCGCCGGCGCATGCGCCGATGCACGCGCGCCACGAATTCAACCCGTACGGCGCGCCACAGCCGGTGATGAGCTACAACATGGCGCAGCCGAGAGCGAGCGTGTCCCACTACGCGCCGCGGCCGGAGCAGGGCTACTCGCTGCAGCAGCAGCAGGCCGGGTACTCCTCCTCCTCCATGATGCAGCACCCACCGGCGCCGGCGCAGCAGGCCTACTCCCAGCAGGCGCAGCCAATGCAGCAATGGTCGCCGTCCTACCTCTACATGCCGTACCCGCACGCGTCGCCGGAGTCCTACTACCAGGACTACTACAGCCCGCCCGGGACGCACGCGGCGCCGCCACCCCTGCCGCCGCTCCAGGACTCGTACCGCCTGTTCGACGACGAGAACCCCAACTCGTGCAGCGTCATGTG
Source organism: Triticum urartu (assembly GCF_056163025.1). Taxonomy (NCBI): domain Eukaryota; kingdom Viridiplantae; phylum Streptophyta; class Magnoliopsida; order Poales; family Poaceae; genus Triticum; species Triticum urartu. The sequence continues at coordinate 36,491,404 of NC_141877.1, forward strand.
ATCGATGGCGGCTCCGGCCACCGCCGGAAAAGTAGCCAGAGGCGGCCTCATAATCGTATCGTAATAGAGACCTCTCTGGTTGTAGGTAGAGACAGTAGCTTGTTACTCTCTTCGATTGGGAGGTCAAAGCTCTCCTTGACCAATCCTTTTTCTTTTTCTTCTTCTTCCTCTTTAATTTCTTCTTCTATTATTGCTACTATTACTGTTCTAAATAGAGCATGTAATTGTAATGAGAGAACCTTTACATGTAGTAGTAGCATCAATGAGATCTTCCACCCTACTAGTACCACTAGCATTTTGTATAATCTAAAAAGACATGAGAGAGAGAAACATAAAAGAAAACACGGATTATATATTATACAGCTAAAGAATCTTCTCTAGAGGAATTAATTACTCAGTCCCATAATATGCGTTTTTGACACTATTGTAGTGTCAAAAACGCTCTTATATCGCGGGACGGAGGGAGTAGTAGAAAGGTCGTGGTCTGTGCTCCAATCCAATCATGCATGTCTAGAGGATATCCTTGCCGATTCTTGTGGCCAGCTCCCGAGCAGCCTCTGACGATCGATGAGGCCCAATCACCTTCCCTTTGCCACCGATCAAGTTAGCACGATAATGATGTTTAATTAATTAGTGTGATGGCTCAGCAGCCCAACTTGTTTAGGTTGGTGCTCGGGGTGAGGCCAAGCTGGCCGGTTTGTCTGAAGCCTTTTCATATAGCTCATCGGTCGCTCATGCCGAATGGTGTGGTGCTGGCCGGTTTGTTTGAAGGCTCTTGAATATAAGCAAGAGGGCTGTGCTTGCCCACATGTTAATGATTTGATTTACCCATGCTGATCTCAGCCTGGGTGATCATGCATGATTTATATATAATGCTGGTACAGTAATAAGATACTGTTATGCTCATTAGAGTCAGCTAATCTGGTTTCATTATTGTGGGTTGCGGGGGTACCATATATATAATAATGGAAAGGTGGTGGACAAATCGTGCCTTGCTTCGTTGTTAGTTAGCCACTGGGGACGGATTAGGACAATGCATGGAGGTATAGAGAGAGAGATGCAGGACAGATGGTGCACATGGCATGCCGAGCACCGAACAGCTAGCGAAAGGTCCCTCACATTTCGCAAGTTTTGATATATTTTTCTGCATTTTATTTTGGGGCGAAATAAAATGTGATATGCGAAATGTCTTGCACGAAGATGCTCTCCATCCATCTAATAGTACAAATAGCGCCAAAACACTGCATACATAATGCCTGGACAGCGGTTCAGGTAGCGAAAGAGCGTCCACCGCTACCCACCCAGTTCATCATCATCATCGTCGTCCACGAGCATCGTTCGGTTCATTGCCGTCTGGATTCTGATCGTGGCACGCGGACAAGCGCAAATCCGAGCCATGGGGCCACTGAATCCATCCCGTTTCGGTGCACATTCGGCACGCATCACTGCTTCCTTCCTTCCTTCCACAGCGTTTATCTGCTCGTCGTCACTGGCGCTGAATGGGTGTGGGTGTGGGTGCACAGCGAGTGGTTGGCGCAATAGGCTCGGCCACCATGCATGTTTCCTGGGATGGAATGGACGCAACTTTCTTTCCAATTTCACCTCTCCGTCTTCTTTTTCTGCGCGCGCTCCCCTTGATTTTTCTCTCACTGTCACACCCATGGAAAATGGACGCTCTCGTGTATATATGTACGTACAACACTCTACGTGTCATAGCGTCAGTTTCCTTGGGCCGCCCGCGCAAACGAGTCAGGTCAGATCCGCTCCCCGAGAAACTCGAAAAATGTTGAAGCTGCTGCTGGAATGGCAAAGAAGATCCTTGGAAGCAATCTCATTCTTTTTCTTCACTTTCCGTGGCTTGCATCATGCCAGCCACCACATGCTCGTGAATCGATGTGGTTGAATGGTTACAGGTATTGTGGTATTCTCTGTCCATCAGGGTTCAAATCCTGATGCTCGCATTTATTTTTCGATTTATTTAAAATTTTCGGTGATGCACATTCAATGAAAGGAGACGTTTCCGTCTACGACGAGGTGTCTACTGCGATTTTATAAATTTCGAGATGATATGCCGGCTCAGTCTTTCGAAAGTGCTCATAGAGGTAGGGTGTGCATTCATAGGGATGAGTGTATGCGCGTGTATGTGAGCGCTTGCGTCTGTACCGTGTTAAAAAAACCATCACATGCTCCATCGGCGCCATTCCGGGCCTCCGATGCACGAATCATCTTGGTTTCGGTTAGAGCATCTACATCCGCCAGCCGCTAAGAAAAACTGAGATGGACGGGCTCCTCATGTCGCTCCTACACACTCGAAGCAACCGACACCTCTCATATCCAATCCAAATCTGAAACAGATATGGGGTGGCTGGGCGCGCCAGGTGGGTCCACCATGTTGGGTTGACAGCGGGTTCCCACACAGAAACCCATCAGTTTGACGGGCTTCTCCTCCGGAGCGGGTGTGGACGTATTCATGCCTCCGCGTGGCACCGTTCCAGCTCACCGTTCGAGGGCCAAAGTCCGGCTATTTAAGCCGGACAGCGACCCCCAACCCTAGCCGCATCCATTTCCATCCATCTCCTCTTCATGTCGTCACCCCTATATTCACTCGCCGTCCGCCGATAGCTATGACCCGACAGAAGGCGACGACATACGCCATGCTCACGTCGGAAGCGGCGCCTTGAGCTATTTGAGAAGATTCAGGCGTGGCACGAAGCTCGAATCAAAACCGGCCTGCCTCTGGACTCGCTGGAGTCGGGCAAGGAGGAGGCGGAGGCAGAGGTCGAGGCAAAGCAGGATGCGGCGCCGGAGGAGGACGAGGACGACGACGCAGGAGAAGCGTATCCGGCGCCTCCGGCTGCGAGCTTTGCCATGGCAGAGTACGAGGTGGCCCAGGCGGAGGATGCAACGGAGCAGTAGGCCATCCTCGACTCCATCCAGTCGAAGGCCGAGGTGGAGGCCAACCGCCGCTTCCTCTGCCAGCGGGGCGCAAAGTTCCATGAAATCTTCGCCGGGATAGTGTCCGACGAGGAGCTGAAGATGCGGCAGGAGGCCATCCACCCAGAGATAGGGCCGTGCAGCATTGCCGGCATGGAGGCCGTTGGCATCTTTGACGATGGCGAGTACTGTAGGCTAGCTTAGATTACCTATGTAGTACATAGATTTTATTTTGCATGCTTTGTATGGATTTTAGGTATCTAATATGAGGTAGTTGAATGCAGCGAAAAAAATTTAGGGATGACTGGTTACTGCCCGCGGCTGGGTCTGCGCATGCATTGTATAGGGGTCAGATTTGCCAAGTCCGGCTCTAGGTGCTCAGAGCATCTAAAACCGGGCGCCTCAAACCCACCTCATACGTGAGCCGCCCGGTCACTGGTAGACCATGTTTTTTTACCTAGACGCCCCCCCTCAAACGGGCCTCATACGCTCGGTCTGACCGGCACCCCTCATATCCAGCCCAAAAATGGGGCAGATATGGGGGCGCCCGGGTGCGCCCGGGCACACCCGCCACGTCGGACCCGGCCCATGCTGCCCCCCGACCCACATAAATTCCTCTTCATTCGCTCGTCGGACCAAACCCTGGCCACTTCACTCCCCTCCACTCCACTCCTCTCCGCCACCTAAGCTCGTCTCAGGCTCCTTTCACTCGTCTCCGACATGGCGGGCAGCGGATCTGAGTCCCTCACCTCCAGATCCGTCAACCCCGAGCTCATCCCACGCGGGAAAATTTCTAGTGCTACAGGAGCACCTAAGTTTAGGTGCTCCAGGAGTTCTCCAACCGTTGATTTCAGATCCAATGGTCATCTATGGATGTGTTGGAGCTGGACCAAATAATTGGACTTCTGAGGGTTTTTTGGCAAATATGTGTCAGGTCGCACTGTGGCCTTTAGATCTCTGATCCAATGGCTGAAAAGCTCATGGAGCACCTCCCATAGCATTGGATACTTCCCCCATCCCACACGGCCTTGAGGAGAAGACGGTCGTCCGGCTTGCGCTCTGTCGCGCCCGGGGGGAGGCCCGTGCACGTCACCGGTCGAATTCCTTCCATCGGGAATCCATTGCGTCCACCCAAATGGTGCACGGATTTGGTGATAGGCCAGCCGTAGATGCCTTGCCGGAGGTCGTGCGTTTCGTGTAGCGTCTGAACGCGTTGGGGGACGCACAACCTTTCGTTGGCTCTCCGAGTATGGGGATGCACCATGGGCGGGCCCGCTGTGCAAGGCACCAGGCGCGGGAGGTGGTGGTAGACGTCGGCGAGGCGAAGTCGCATTCTCTGGCGTCCCGTATGGCGCATCAGTCCGGACGCCGCAACCGCATCGTCGTCAACATCCACGGTTCGTCCCAAGACGGACCTGTCATCGATCTGACGTCCACCGACACCGTTCGGGTTCTGGGCCCCCACGAGGAAGAGTAGGACATGGGAGACGGCGGCCCTTGAGTCCCGTGAGCCGGCCCGTGTCCCATGCCCTACTCTACCTTGCCGGCTACCAGACCAACACTCTGAGGAGCGTAGCGGCTGCCGTACATGGCCAGGGCGGAGCCGGACGAGGGGGAGCATAATAGGGCGAGCTCTGCTTAGATTAGGTTTTATGTTGCATGTAATAATATGGATTTGAGAGTTCTAATTTGAGGTATTTGGATGTGAAATGCATTTTTTAAGAAGTGACCGGTCAGTGTCCACGTCCGCGGACGTTTGAGAGATTGGATTTGGCAAGTCTGGTAGTAGATGCTCTCGTAGCAACCAATAAAAAAAAGAATATACAACGAGGAGCAATAGCATCATCATCATCATCCAAGGTATTAGACCTCTTCCAATGCATGGGTGCTTAGATGAGGTGTTAAGTGCATTAAAAATCTTAGAACTAGTCCCCCCAATGCATAGGTGCTTAGTTTTTGTAGCTAAGCTTCCCTCATAGAATTGTTTAATAATTAATCTCCTTCATGTATTGGTTGATAGTCACTTTACATAGGTTCATATGCTTAGCACCGTTTCTTCTTGGGGTCACCATAATGCTTTCTCTCCTCTTTAATTGCTTTGCCACATCACTATTTTGCTTATGTGGCATTCTTAGCATCTATACACCTTGGAGCATTGGGAAGGGCCTTAGCGGTTTGGGCTAGTTTCGCCTCATGACTGTTAGTTGGCGCACGCCTTTTCCGGGGCTCCGTGGCCGTCCAGTCCAATAACTAGCTAGCTACTAGTAGTTTGGAATCATGAAAAATATGCGTTGGAAGTTGGAACTAGGCGAAAGTTCACGTGTCTCATGATACTGTCTTGCGTGGAAATGGAAATGGGGCAAGAGAGTAGCCGTAGCAAATGGAAGAATCTCTCGCAACTTTCTTTTATATTTCTGATGATTGAAACAAATCTCTCACAGCTTTCATGATTAAGTTTCATGACTTCCTTTTGATTCAGCCGGAGTTATCTCCTAGCCGTGGCGCGCCAAACAACACCCCCTCAAAATATGACTCCCAACTCCCAAGTGAGTACCAAACGCTGAAATCACATGAATTTGGACCTGTGCTGGTCTACTAGCTGTCAAGGAGAAGAAGAAAGAGGAAGAGTTTTGGTGCGTAGGGACATCGGCCAGAATGATTTGCCACATACTTAACCGGCTGGTCCCTCCCAAATGCAGATACTTAGCTTTCTGCACCGGCTTTTATTTGTACTAAGTACTCCCTCTGTTTTTATTTAGTTCGCGTATTAGCTTTGGTCAAAGTCAAGCTTTTTAAACTTTGACCAATTTTATAAACAAAAGTATTAACATATACGATAACAAATCAACATCATTAGATTTATTATTGAATGTACTTTCACATGATATAAATTTGTTATGGTAAATGTTTATATTATTTTCTATAAACTTGGTCAAACTTTACGAAGTTTGACTTCAGTCAATTCTAATATACAGAGTAAATAAAAATAGAGGGAGTACTATACTAACTAAAGCGATGATCACTCACAATTCAAGTACTATACTAACTAAAGCGATGATCACTCGCAATTCTCTGGCTCCGAAAAAAGCCGAAACCTCGCAATCTGCTAGAAGAAGACCCGTATGTGGCATCCTTGTCGTAGACGCCTTGCACGCCACAAATGTTTCCACTGTCTTTAGCATGTGCGGAATATTTCCACCAGTGTAATTTTCCGTGATTTGGCTTTCAGAATCGTTCGTGATGTTGAGAACACCCTAACAATAGGTTGTGCGTGTAACATCCGGATGATTGGTCGATCACGATGTCTGAGTAGGAACTCTGTTTCAGATTACTACTGTAGCAGAAATGCTTGGAGTGGAGGTGGAGCTGAATTTTGTATGACAGTTTTTTCTGTGTGTACGTCTATAACGGTTAGAGCAGCAATTCTAGCGGAGTTTGTCATGCTTGCAATCGCCATATTGGATATGAAAAACGTTTCATATGTATATGTATGTGAAGGCCATGACGGTTGTGTGCAAACACATAGTCGCCATAATGTGGCTTCCATATCTTTTTTCTGCGCATCAACTCGATAGTTCCACACTCGACTTAAGAGGTTAAAGCAGAAATGCAAAATAACATTGCATCATAAAGTTGTTACACAGGGGCAGAAAATTCGATTAACGGCATTTTCATACAAGTAAACTGATAACTCTTCACATCTTGGGAGAAGCACTGGTTTCCTCCATCAATTTCTCTTCCTCTTCTTTCTTTCCGAAAGAAACCATCAGGTTCTCTCGTCTTTTTCTTTCTGAAACAGGTATATATAACTCAAGTCTTTCCTAACCAAGCACTACAGGGGTCATACAGATGAAGCAGCAGGTAAGATATACTCCCTCTGTCCGGAAATACTTGTCATCAAAATAGATAAAAAAGATATATTTAAAACTAAAATACATTTAGATACATCCCCTTTTATTCATCTTAATGACAAGTATTTTCGGATGGAGGAAGTATGTATCTATTTCCCGAATGAAAATTAGAAGACGAAGACAAACGAGGAGAATGAGAAAGAGTTTGGGGGCTGGAAGTTTTGGTAGGAGATCCTTTCAGGGATGAATCTTGAGATGGATGGGCGTGCATGCATATTCCAGAACAAGAAGTGGTATGGTAGGTGGCGACTTTACGCCTGATGAAAAGAGGCACAGGGCTGACATGGAGCCGTGTAGGCGGCGATAGCGAACCACCGGCCTCCGATCCATGACTGGCGGCCACGATGGACGGGAATGGAATAGATGGACCTTACTTTCTTCTCCCTGCCTTAACAATTAAATTTGCAAAAGGACCTTTTAGAAAGAGATCTTGCCGGGGTTTTGGCCGATCGGAGCCCTCTGTTTTGTGAGCCTGCTCCCTTCTTCCTGGCTGTCTTCACGAGTCTTAGTCCAGAAGTAAAGCAAGATCAGAAATTGATGGGAAGATTTTACTACTATCATTATGCATTTTTTACGTTGGGCCTAGAAAGCCACGACTTGATCAACGAGCGAGATGTGTTGACTTTTGAATTCTTCGCTTTTCAAAACTTCACAACCTTTTTAAAGAAAAGTCAACAACCAGTGCTCAATGCCTGCGACTCAGCTCACCTGGGTTTTTTTTTACAGAAAGTGACCTGGCTTTAGTGAGCTAGAAAGGAAAAATGGCCACACGGGCGAACAACCAAAAGCGAACTATTATTGGGCCGCGGGCCACGTAAGCACGCGAGCGTCAGCGTGCAATCGGGCATTGAAGGCACTGCATAGGTGCTCCCACGGTAGGTCGAGAGCTCCTCTTCGGCGAAATCATTAATTAAGGAGCACTCTTTATAAAAATGCCACTTCCACCTCCCTGGGTTGTGACAAGTGGTGTATTACATGTGCGCCATTTGTCGCAACCTAGGAGATTTTTTTTCATAGATTTGTTTATTCAAAATATTTTATCTCTTAACCCATGTATCCAATTTCAAACCATTTTCATCATTGGATTCCTCGCGCCGAGATCTTCATAGCTAGATCCCATGTTTGATAGATTTTGATGAACTTTTTCTTCATGAAAAAAACCAGACAAAAAACCAAACACTTTTCAATCATATAGCTCATCGCTCATGCCGAATGGTACTGGCCGGTTTGTTTGAAGGCTTTTGAGTATAAGCAAGGAGGTTGTGCTTGTCCACATGTTAATGATTTAGTTTACCCCCGCATGCATGCTCATCTCAGCTTGGGCGATCATGTACGTATGATTTAAATATAATACTAGTACAGTAATAAGATATCAGTATGCTCATTAAGCTAATCTGGCTTCATTATTGTGGGTTGCGGGGTACTATAATAATGGAAAAGTGGTGGACAAATCATGCTTTGCTTAGTTGTTGGTTAGCCACTGGGGACGGATTATAGGACAATGCATGGAGGTAGGGCAGACTCCACTGGAGGTAAGGCAGTCTCTGCTAGTAGTAACATATTGTATAAGCTAAAACATGAGAGAAGCATTTATTAAATAGTCAAATTTTTTGGTTTAGTATTTCTCCAGTGGACGTACGTAGTCCTACTGCTCAAGAGGAGGGAGAGATAGATGCACAGACAGATGGTGCACATGGCATGCCGAGCACCGAACAGTGAAATGTCAGGAACATCTTGCACGAAGATGCTCTCCATCCATCTAATACTAATAGCGCCAAAACATTGCATAGATAATGCCTAGACAGCAGTTCAGGTTGTGAAAGAGCGTCCACCGCTACCCACCCACACCAGGTTCTTCTTCGCCTCGCCCTCGTCATTCACGAGCATCGTTCGTTCATTGCCGTCTCGGTTCTGATCGTGGCACGCGGACAAGTGCAAATCCAAGCCATGGGGCCACTGAGTCCATCCCATTTCGGTGTACATTCCGCACGCATCACTGCTTCCTTCCACAGTGTTTTCTCTGCTCGTCACTGGCGCTGAATGGGTCTGGGTCTGGGTGCACAGCGAGTGGTTGGCGCAATAGGCTCGTGCACGGATACATGTTTCCTGGGAAGGAATGGATGCAACTTTCTTTCCATTTTCACCTCTCCGTCTTCTTTTTCTGCGCTCCCCTTGATTTTTCACATGTGGTTACCCTGTCACACCCATGCAAAATGGACGCTCTCATGTATATATGTACATACAACACTCTACGTGTCACCGCGTCAGTTTCATTGGGCCTCTCGCGCAAACGGGTTAGGTCAAACCCGCTCCCCAAAAAACTCGAAAAATGCTGAAGCTGCTGCTGGAATGGCAAAGAAGATCTTTGAAGCAATGCCATTCTTTTTCTTCACATTCCGTCGCTTGCATCATGCCAAGCACCACTTGCTCCATCGGCGTCATTCCCGGCCTCTCGTGCACGAATCATCTTGGTTTCCGTTAAATCATCTACAGCCGCCCGACCGGTAAGAAAAGCTGAGATGGACGGGCTCGTCATTGTCAGCGCCCACAAGGACAGAGCGAGTCATCCAGAAGCGCGAGGTGACGAGGACTCGACTCGTGGGCCAGCAGCCTCGTGGCCCACTCGCGATTGACGACTTCCCCAGTGGCTTGCAGGCCCAGACTGGGCCCGTTAAGGATGTACGCTGATATATGCGGTGTGTGTGCGTTGCGTGGGGATTGGGAAAGGAGTTGGTGGCTTCGGCCATGGCTAGTGTGTGGCGTGCGTGAGCTTGTGCATACATTCATGGTGAATTAGCCACAGATCTGAGATCAAATACAAGTTATATCCTCACATCTGGTATCAGAGCCGTTCCATCCTGGAGATTCCCCACCACCCACACCGCATCAGATTCAGCAAATTGCGATGGCCGCAGGCCATGGAGGGGTTGTCGGCAGAGGGGCGCAACATCCACGAGCTCGTCAAATCCGCCATCTCCGATGATCTTGATCAGCGCCTCAAGGTACACAACGAAGACCTCCTCAAATCCATGACCAAATTGCTCCAGGAATCGACCAAAACCTTGGATGGCCTTATCACGGCATGCGTTGATGGTGCCCGCTCCGAGCTCCTCCTCGATATCGACCAGATCCGCGTGGAATTGGAGCGAGGGGACAAGGCCGACGGTGACAGTGACGGCCGGATTGGAAGGCCCCCTCATCAAGCAGAGATGCCGGAGAAGGCCGGGACACGTTCCTTCCTGGAAGGCCCCCCTCATCAAGCAGAGACGCCGGAGAAGGTCGGGACACGCTTCTTCCTGATTCTCATGGAGCTGAAAGGTTCAATAAGTCCAAGGCCCACATCATCTACGTTCCACCTCCGGCCAAGAACGGACGTGAATTACCTTCTCCTCGTGAGTTTCAGTCTCCTCGTGATCTCATTACACTGGATCAGGGTGAGCAGTACAGTTCAGGGCCGAGAGTTGAGCTGCCGCGTTTCGATGGCTCGAATCCTAGATTGTGGCAAGCGAGATGCGAGGACTATTTCAAGCTATGGGGCACGCACCACAGCCGGTGGATTTCGTATGCCACAGCTCAATTCGAGGGGGCAGCTGCTCGCTGGTTGGAGTCTGTACAGAGGAGAATAGCGGGGTTACAGTGGACTGAATTTTGCAATCTCCTGCAATCGAGATTTGGCCGCAACCAACACCAGAATTTGCTGAGGAAAATGTTCAGAATCGGTTAGACTGGAAGTGTCAAAGAATATGTAGATCAATTCTCCGAACTGTATGACCAACTCACTGCTTATGAGATCAATCCCGACCCACTGCATTATACCACCAGGTTTATTCATGGGTTGAAACCAGGAGTCCGTATGGCCATTGCAATGCAAAAACCCAGAGATTTGGACACTACATATGAACTAGCTCTGCTACACGAAGAGTTGGGGGAAGTGTCATATCACCAAGCCAGTCCTATGACAAGGAGGAGTTCTGCATCAGCCGGACAGTATGCTTATAAGTCCAAGAATGCAGAAGAGCGACGGCCATCTGATACTCACTGACCAGCAACAACTGAAGATAAGTGGGTGTCCTTGAGGAACTTCAGGAAAGCAAAGGGGTTGTGCTTCATTTGTGGTGAAAAATGGTCCAAGGACCATCAGTGCAAGTCTACTGTACAGCTACAAGTTGTTCAGGAACTCATTGAGCAACTACAAAGCCCTGCTACCTCCCTGGATGAATCTGACAGTGATACTGACAATTTGATGATGCTATCAGCAGCTGCTGTAAGTAACCGTGCGTCGAAGTTGTCCCTCACCTTACCAGTACTTCTACAAGGTGTTGAGCTCAGGTTCCTAGTTGACTCTGAAAGCACTCACTCATTCTTGGACAATTCTCATCAGCATGTGCTTCCAACCGTAACTGCAATTAAGGCTGTCTCTGTCAAGATTGCAGGAGGAGGGAAGTTGAGTTGTACACAGCAAGCTAAACACTGCCAATGGAGTTGTCAGAGTCAAAACTTTGTGCACGATTTTAGAATCCTAACTCTTGGGGGCTATGATGGTATTCTGGGCCTCGACTGGCTAGCCAAGCATAGCCCAATGTACATCGATTGGGAACAGAAATGGCTCTCCTTCCAGTATAAAGGCACTGTTGTTACCCTACAAGGTGAATTACCTGAAGAGTGTGCATTCACTGTCATGGCAATTTTCCAAAACAGCACTGCTGGGAACAGTGAGCAGTTACTAGAGATACAAGCTCTATTGGACAAATATGCTGAGGTTTTTGTTCCACCAACTAGTTTACCTCCCAGAAGACAATATGACCACAATATTCCCCTGATACCTAGAGCTCAGCCAGTGTCCATTAGGCCATAAAGAATTGCTCCTCACCTGAAGGTTGAAATGGAAAAACAGGTAGCAGAAATGTTGCAGGGAGGGTTAATTCAAGTGCGTAACAACCCTTTCTCTTCTCCAGCACTAATGGTCAAAAAGAAGGAAGAAGGAGCTTGGAGGTTGGTCATAGACTTCAGACATGTCAATGCACTCACAGCGAAAAGCAAATACCCTATCCCTGTTATTGATGAGCTCCTAGATCAACTTGTTGGTGCTTGTTGGTTTTCTAAATTGGACCTCAGAGCAGGATACCATCAGATCTGACTTGCACCAAGAGAAGAGTTTAAAACTGCCTTCCAGACACACACTGGTCACTATGAATTCACGGTTGTGGCCATGGGGCTGACTGGAGCTCCTAATACATTCCAAGGGGCAATGAACACAGATCTAGCTCCAGTCCTGAGAGGTGAGGATCCCTGTGTTGTATGTTTCTTTGATGATATCCTAGTTTTCAGCAAAACTCTCAAGCAACATCTCCTACACTTGGACAAGGTCTTGGGTATTCTGCTAGAGAAACAATGGAAGGTGAAACTCAGTAAGTGTGATTTTGCCAAGCAAGAGATTGCTTACCTTGGTCATGTCATAAGTGACAAGGGGGTTTCCACTGATGCCAGTAAAATCACAGCTGTTAAGAACTGGCCAACTCCTACTGATGTGAAGCAGGTTAGAGGATTCTTGGGATTAACTGGGTACTATAAAAAGTTTATCAAAAACTATGGTGTGATTAGCAGACCCCTAACTGAATTGTTGAAAAAGGGGGCTATATTTGTGTGGACTCCTGCTACTGAATTAGCTTTTCAAACACTGAAGCAAGCTATGATTCATGCTCCTGTATTAGCTCTTCCAGATTACTCCAAGCAGTTTGTGGTGGAAACAGATGCATGTGAAGTGGGTATTGGGGCTGTTCTCATGCAGCAGGATCATCCAATTGCATTTGTCAGCAGAGCCCTAGGTCCTAAGAACAGAGGTCTTTCTGTATATGAGAAGGAATACATGACAATATTACTAGCTATTGAACAGTGGAGACCATACTTGCAATTTCAGGAGTTCATTATTAAGACAGATCAAAAGAGTTTGGTTCATCTGTCTGATCAAAGATTACACACCCCTTGGCAGCAAAAAACACTCACCAAAATGATGGGCCTCAACTATAAGATCATGTACAAGAAAGGATCTGACAATTCAGCAGCAGATGCTCTTTCTAGAAGGCCTCATGCAGATTCTCATCTGCTAACAATATCATGTGCTCAACCCAGTTGGATAGATGAAGTTGTTAGGAGTTACACAAATGATCCTAAAGCACAAGAGTTACAGTGCCAACTGACCCTGCAACCGGGCTCCAAAGATAAATTTCAGCTGGTCAATGGGTTAATAAAGTACAAAGGTTGCATCTGGGTGGGTAATGACAGCACCTTGCATATCAGAATTTGCCGAGCTTTTCATAACACACCTTTGGGAGGGCACTCTGGTTTCCCAGTTATGTATAAGAGAATTCGTGCTATCTTTAAGTGGGTTGGTATGAAGAAGGTTATTCAGCAGTTTGTGCAATCTTGCTTAGTGTGTCAGCAAGCGAAACCTGAGCGTGTGGCTTACCCGGGACTGCTATCACCATTGCCAGTACCTGCCAAGGCCTAGGTAACGGTGACAATGGACTTTATCTCAGGATTACCTCCTTCAGGCCAGTTTGACTGCATTATGGTCATCATCGACAAATTTACAAAGTATGACCACTTTGTTCCTATCAAACACCCCTACACGGCCCAAAAAATTGCTGATCTCTTCCTGGACAATGTCTATAAGCTTCATGGCATGCCGCTGTACATTGTGTCAGACCGGGACCCTGTCTTTACCAGCAATTTTTGGCAAATTTTGGTCAAGAAGACTGGAGCTGTCCTTAACATGAGCACTGCATACCATCCGGAGACTGACGGTCAGACCGAGCGAGTGAATCAACAGGTTGAGTGTTTCCTGAGATGCTTTATCAGTGCCCACCCCAGCAAGTGGTCCAAGTGGCTTCCCCTGTGTGAGTTCTAGTACAATACTAACTGGCATTCAGCTCTCAACAAATCACCATTTGAAGTTCTTTATGGACATAGCCCCAGGTATTTTGGGATATCAGCTTCAAATACAGTTTCTCCAATTAATTTGCAGCAGTGGTTGGAAGCCAGGGAGGTTGTGCAACAATCAGTTCGAGAACACTTGTTACGTGTTCAGCAGCGAATGAAATGCCAGGCTGACAAACATCGCATGGAGAAGACATTTGAGGTGGGTGACAAGGTGTTTCTCAAGCTCCAGCCGTATGTGCAATCGTTAGTGGCGCACTGGGGGAATCATAAACTTGCATTCAAATACTTTGGGCCTTTCCTCATCCTGGAGAAAATTAGAGAGGTGGCTTACCGGTTGCAATTGCCAGCAGCTAGTGGGATCCACCCCGTCTTTCATGTCTCACAACTGAAGCGCTTTGTGCAACCACAGTACGAGGTACTTGATTCGCTCCCTGGTGCTGATGCTCATCTCCAAGTCCCTGTTAAGATCCAGCAGGAGCGCATTCGGCAATCGGACAATCGTTCCGTGGCTCAAGCCTTGATCCAGTGAAGTGGTGGAGATGCATCTACAGCAACCTGGGAGGACAAGGACTCGCTTCGCCAGTTGTTTCTGTGTGCCCCGGCTTGGGGTCAAGCCGGTTCTGAAGGAGAGGGGGATGTCAGCGCCCACAAGGACAGAGCCAGTCATCCAGAAGCATGAGGTGACGAGGACTCGACTCGTGGGCCAGCAGCCTCGCGGCCCACTCACGATCGACGACTTCCCCAGTGGCTTGCAGGCCCAGACTGGGCCCGTTAAGGGTGTATGCTGATATATGCGGTGTGTGTGTGTTGCGTGGGGATTGGGAAAGGAGTTGGTGGCTTCGGCCATGGCTAGTGTGTTGCGTGCGTGAGCTTGTGCATACATTCATGGTGAATTAGCCACAGATCTGAGATCAAATACAAGTTATATCCTCACAGTCATGTCTGTAACACCCACAATGCGGCTATATCTCTCACGTGTCGGAGCACGACTTAGAGGCATACCCGCATGGTAGTTTTTTCGCAAGAGGGGTAATCTTCACACAATCCCATGTACTGAATAAGAAAGGGATAAAGAGTTGGCTTAGAATCACCACTTCACATAATACATAAATAATTCATACATCATCCAAATACACTCAAAGACCGACTACGGCCAAATCCGAATAAAAAGAAAGATACACCCCAAATGCTATATCCCCGATCGTCCCAACTGGGCTCCACTACCGATCATCAGGAAACGACACGTAGTAACGACCCAGATCCTCGTCGAACTCCCACTTGAGTTTGCTAGCATCACCTGCACTGGTATCCTCGGCACCTGCAACTGTTTAGAAGTATCCGTGAGTCACGAAGACTCAGCAATCTCACACCTGCGAGATCAAGACTATTTAAGCTTATGGGTAGGAGAACGTAATGAGGTGGAGCTGCAGCAAGCACTAAGCATATATGGTGGGTAACATACGCAAATGAGAGCGAGAAGAGAAGCAACACAACGGTCGAGAAGCTAGAAGTGATCCTGAAACTACTTACGTTCAAGCATAACACAAGGCCATGCTCACTTCCCGGACTCCGCCGAAAAGAGACCATCACGGCTACACACGTGGTTGATTAATTTTAATTAAGTTAAGTGTCAAGTTCTCTACAACCGGATATTAACAAATTCCCATCTACCACATAACCGCAGGCACGACTCTTGAAAGTTTATATCCTACATGGGTGTCCCAACTTAGCCCATCACAAGCTCTCGCGGTCAATGAAGGATATTCCTTCTCCCGGGAAGATCCGATCAGTCTCGGAATCCCGGTTACAAGACATTTCGACAATGGTAAAACAAGACCAGCAAAGCCGCCCGATGTGCCGACAAATCCCGACAGGAGTCGCATGTATCTCGTTCTCAGGACACACCGGATGAGCACTCTGTACAACTAAAACCATCTCTCGAGTTTCCCCGAGGTGGCGCTGCAAAGGACTCTAGTTCGGACCAACACTCAGAGGAGCACTAGCCCCCGGGGGAGGGGGGGGGGGTTAAAATAAATACGACCCTTGAGTCTGCATAACCCAAGGGAAAGGTATAAGTGTTAGGTAGGAAAATGGTAAAACCAAGGTTGGGCCTTGCTGGAGGAGTTTTATTCAAAGCGAACTATCAAGGGGTTCCCATAACACCCAACCGCGTAAGGAACGTAAAATCAAGGAACATAACACCGGTATGACGAAAACTAAGACGGCAAGAGTGGAACAAAACACCAGGCATAAGGCCGAGCCTTCCATCCTTTACCAAGTATATAGATGCATTAAAGTAAATAAGAGATAATAATGATATCCCAACAAAGTCTGTCGTGGTTTTGTCACGACAGATGTCCTCGTGAAAGGACTTAGTCGTGGAGCCATCGCAACGGGTTAGCTTAAAGGGGTTAAAGCAGACAAGGGACGCGGGGAGTTATACTGGTTCGGCCCCTTACAATGAAGGTAAAAGCCTACGTCCAGTTTGTGACGAAATTGCTAGGGTTTCGATGACCAGGGAGCGGATCCGCTTTTCCTGGCTTTTGAGTTATCGTTTTTTGTCCCTAAACCGCCACCGGGTCATCCCCTTATATACACAGGTTGACGCCCGATAGTTTACAGAATCCCGAGGCCGGTTCATAAACGTGCATGGCTCGGTTTCTACCTTTTCTTGCCTTACAACATAAGTTACATATCATATGACGGTTTATGTCTATGGGCCCTAATCCACTTTTGGGCCCTGGTGTTAAATCTCCTCCATAAAGCGCCATACTTCTTGTCTTCATGGGCTTCAAACATGACTAATTCATTGTGGGCATAACCGGCCCCTCATGGCCGGTTTATATCTACTAGTAATATCTCCAACATTAGGCCCCAGATTGATTTGAACTTGTTCATGTCAATCTTCAACACTTAGAAAAATTCCTCCTTCCGCACCTTCGCATAAATCTTGTAAACCGCCATGACGTGATCTTCCAGGTTCGTAATAAACCGCCATGACATCACTTGTTATTAAAAATTAAATATACCTCACCTTTATTAATGAGCCTCCGACAATCGAGGCGACCGCTCTGTCACATATCCAACTTTTGGGCTCCTCGGTTTTCACGTCTGTCACTTATCCTTTCACCTTATAAATAAGACCGTGCGGGGGGGGGGATCCTTTTCATTTTTCTCGTCTTGCCTCCTCGCTTCTTCTTACTCGTGCCGACCTGACCCTTACGCGCAGCCGTCGTCGTCAAGCTCCGCCCTCGTCTTCACCTCCGGCCGCTGCATCAACCTGATCGTTCTAGAAAAATGCGGCGCGCCTCCGCTGCTTCAATAGCTTCGGTAAGTTTCTCTTCCCTTCCTATGTAGATCCGCTAGGGTTTGCAAGCTCTTCTGTGTTCTTCGCTATTCCTTACGGATTCTTCATAGTTTCTCCACTACATCCTCTTTTGATATAAAAGAAGTATGAACTCACGCGGTAGCTGTTTCGTAACCATTTCAGATGCCAGCAGATCCCCTTTACCAGTACAAAGGCCTCCATTAAAACTGATGAACTCCTCTGTACTGGTTTTTTTAGGTCTAGACTTATTTTCCTTTTCCTGGCATGTGGTAGATCCAAAAATTCCAATGTGAAACTTGTTGTTCCTCACTTAGTCATTTTTGCTTCAGATCTGTACTTTCATTGTCTGCGTGGGCGGTTTATCCTTTAGAAAATAATCTGCCATATGCCATTAGTCCCCTTGTAAACCGCCAATCGCTTTATTATTTATAATAGCATCAACCTCTGGTTTAACAATCTTGCATGCTTGAATACCTTTCCCTTAATCTGCCATGCTTTATGCCTGTCTGTCATGAACCTTAAACCAGCATTCGATCTTTTTTCAGCTTTTCATTTGAAATGGCCAAACAATTTTATGCCTATAAGTGGGTCCCTTCCCGGGTTACCGAGGAGCAACTAGATGGATGCGTCAGAACGGGCGTTTTATCAAAACAAAGCGAAATCCACTGGTGAGTTCCCTGTCCAGAAAATCCTCCTACCCCCAAGGATGGCGAGGTAGTGGTATTCGTTGATCACATGAACCATGGTTTTAAACCGCTCGGATCCAAGTTTTTCTGTGATGTGCTTGCCAGCTTCCAGATCCACCCTCAAGATATTGGACCCAACTCCGTGTCCAATATTTGCGACTTTCAAGTGTTTTGTGAAGCCTATCTGCAAGAAGAGCCAACTGTTGAATTGTTCCAGGATTTTTTCTATTTGAACCATCGTACTGAATTCGTAGACGGGCCCAACACTGAACTTGGCGGCGTCTCCATTCAGAAAAGGAAGGATGTCAGCTTCCCTCATGCCAAACTTCATAGTCATCCTAAGGATTGGAACTAGACTTGGTTCTACTGTATGGATACTTCTCCTGAAGATGAGAACCCTCTGCCGGGTTATCGTGCTACCGGCTTACCAACACACACCCATTTCCGCAACGGCTGACTGCCAAGGAATGGGCCACATACGCACCACAACTCGCCAAGCTCAGAGCTTTCATGGATAATGGTTTGACAGGAGTGGACTTTGTTCGTTGCTGGATATCTTGGAGTATTTTACCATTAAGCCGCCGCCCCGATTTAATGTGTGAGTACACAGGGGACTCAAAAGACTCTCAACGTCATATTGATATTCAGCTAATAGAGGCTGAAGTTACTGAGTCTGTTAAGAAGATGCTGAATGAATCGGAAGTTGTCTGCAGTAGGACCGGGTTAAGTCCCTTTTGTACATTGAATAAACCGCCAGCTGTAAGAATTGCCTCACTCTTGCTTTGTACTTGATATTCTTAACTGTGCAATCGTTTATATCCTCTGTCAATCTTTTAACAGGGTGACGACCCATCTTGGAAGAAGAAACTTCAAGATAAACCGGCCAAGACCCCTCGACCTAAGACGAAGGTTGTCAAGAGACCTGCCAAGAAGAAGGCAGTTGAATCCACCGGTTTGAACCTCGATGATGATCTTGATAATACGGCCTCAGAGGTAGAACTTGACTCTCTTGGTTCGTTTTTCATACACCTCATTGACAATGGTTATTATCAGGATGACGCTGAAGGAAGCCAAGCCAATGACGTAGAGGTAATTATCCTTTCCTCCGGTTCAGGCCCTCTGCCAACACAAAAAATCCGTCAAGCAATCTGGAAAGTAAGATTTTCTCACCCCTAGCTCACTTGGACCCACACTTTCTTTTGAAGAAGCAGCAACACGAAGCTCGCCGCACAACTCGGCACAACGGCCAAGTAGTCACTTCAGCCAGTTTACCGAACACTCCGGTTCGGAAGCGTCAATATGAGGTCTCACCCACTTCCGATCCTTCTTATCCCAAGGCAAGTTATTTCCGACAACCCTATAATCCGTCCGATTCCAATTATCAGGGAACACCTCATTCATCATCTGGCGAGTCAACGTCCACACAGCTCCCTCCTCTTAAGACTGTTCCTCGGTAAAAAAAATTTAAACTTAATCTTTTGACGCTTCATACTTGCATGTTATAGTGACCTTTATATCTTTTCCTTTCAGGGCCAAGGCCAGACCCAGCAAGAAAGCTCGGGTGAATAAACTGTCTGATGACCATGTGGTTGTGGACCTGGAGAGAACTCCAGAACCGGAATGAACAAATGCTAACGCCATGTTTGATGATCCGCCCCCTCCAGACCATGATTTTGTTAAACAAGCAGAAGTTGATGCAACAGGCTATGCTGATAAACCGGCAAGCCCGGTCCGAACTGATGATAAACCGTCAAGTCCAGCTAAGGCCGCTGATAAACCGTCAACTCCAGTAAAAGCTGCTGGTGATAGGGAAGATGATATTATCATTACTGGCGTTGGCCACACCACCCCTGACAACCCTATTGCGTTATCAAAGCATAGTGCCAAGGAGGAAATTTCTGCTATGGGCAAAGGCAAATGGAGCACAGACTTGTCAAGCTATGCCCACCTCAACGCCCAAAAACTTCATTCTGGTTTTTTAAACCGTCTGTACACAAACCGTGACTACGAAGCCGGTTTAGTGAATATGATGAAGGAGCGTTATGAGGTAACTACATAACCTTTTCTCTCTTATGTCCAATTTCAAGTACCAACTCCAGTAGCCCCCAAGGGCTGATTTATGATGCCAATCTAAACCGGGACTTTGCAATATCTCAACTCTGCATGCTTATCCTCCAAGGGCCGGTTGATCTTTTTAAGATGAACCGGTGCTTTCACATTGTAATCCTGTAACTTTTGCCTGTGTAGCTCCCAAGGGCTGGTTTATCTTTCCAAGCTAAACCGGGACTTTAACCAATGTTACTTTGAGCAAACGTACATTAGCCCCCAAGTGTCCAGAATAATACTTGTATTGTGCTAGGGACTTGTAAAAAAATTCTGATAATCAATCAAATAGACATTAGCCCCCAAGTGCCAAGTGTATAACTTGTTATGTGCTTGGTACTTCGAATATTCGTTGCCACTTCATAATATGTCCTTCTCTTATAGGCTGAGCTGAGCAAAAAGGAAGCCCAAACCACTGACCTTCAAGAAAATATCAAATCCCAGCAAGCAGAAACCTCCAAAGCCAAAGAGGAACTGACCAGAGTCTTAGCAGCCATGGAGAAGCTGAAGGAAACTTTTAATAAGGAACAGGCGGATTGGGGCACAGAGAAAACCGCATTGCAAAAGAGGGCTGAAGACGCAGAAGCAACCCTTAAACCGGTGGTTGAAGAGCTGACCGGTTTAAAGCGGCAGATAAATGCCATGACCGCTGCTGTGTTTGGTACGTCTCTGAAGGAAATATTCCCTAGAGGCAATAATAAAGTTATTATTTCCTTATATCATGATAAATGTTTATTATTCATGCTAGAATTGTATTAACCGGAAACATAATACATGTGTGAATACATAGACAAACAGAGTGTCACTAGTATGCCTCTACTTGACTAGCTCGTTAATCGAAGATGGTTATGTTTCCTAACCATGAACAAAAGAGTTGTTATTTGATTAACGGGATCACATTATTAGAAGAATGATGTGATTGACCTGACCCATTCAATTAGCTTAGCACCCGATCGTTTAGTATGTTGCTATTGCTTTCTTCATGACTTATACATGTTCCTATGACTATGAGATTATGCAACTCCTGTTTGCCGTAGGAACACTTTGTGTGCTACCAAACGTCACAACGTAACTGGGTGATTATAATGGAGCTCTACAGGTATCTCCAAAGGTACATGTTGGGTTGGCGTATTTCGAGATTAGGATTTGTCAGTCCGATTGTCGGAGAGGTATCTCTGGGCCATCTCGGTAATGCACATCACATAAGCCTTGCAATCATTGCAACTAATGAGTTAGTTGTGAGATGATGTATTACGGAACGAGTAAAGAGACTTGCCGGTAACGAGATTGAACTAGGTATTGAGATACCGACGATCGAATCTCGGGCAAGTAACATACCGATGACAAAGGGAACAATGTACTGGCCGATAAAGATCTTCGTAGAATATGTAGGAACCAATATGAGCATCCAGGTTCCGCTATTGGTTATTGACCGGAGACGTGTCTCGGTCATGTCTACATTGTTCTCGAACCGTAGGGTCCGCACGCTTAACGTTACGATGACAGTTTCATTATGAGTTTATGTATTTTGATGTACCGAAGGTTGTTCGGAGTCCCGGATGTGATCATGGACATGACGAGGAGTCTCGAAATGGTCGAGACATAAAGACCGATATATTGGAAGCCTATATTTGGGTATCGGAATCGTTCCGGGTGAAATCGGGATTTTATCGGAGTATCGGGGGGTTACCGGAACCCCCCGGG
Source organism: Triticum urartu (assembly GCF_056163025.1). Classification (NCBI taxonomy): domain Eukaryota; kingdom Viridiplantae; phylum Streptophyta; class Magnoliopsida; order Poales; family Poaceae; genus Triticum; species Triticum urartu. Next base: position 36,513,009 of record NC_141877.1, read on the forward strand.
GGTTATTGGGCCTACATGGGCCCTAAGGGAGAAGAGGAAAGGAGGCAAGAGGTGGCCGCGCGCCCCTCCCCTCCCTAGTCCGAATAGGACAAGGAGAGGGGGCGGAACCCCCCCTTTCCTTTCCCTCTTCCTCCTCTTTCCCACTTCTCCTTCTCCAACTAGGAAAGAAGGGAGTCCTACTCCCGGTGGGAGTAGGACTCCCCCTTGGCGCGCCCTCCTTGGCCGGCCGCCCCCTCCCCTTGGCTCCTTTATATACGGGGGCAGGGGGGCACCCTAGAACACACAAGTTGATCTTCGTGATCGTTCCTTAGCCGTGTGCGGTGCCCCCCTCCACCATATTCCACCTCGGTCATATTGTAGCGGTGCTTAGGCGAAGCCCTGCGACGGTTGAACATCAAGATCGTCACCACGCCGTCGTGCTGACGGAACTCCTCCCCGAAGCTTTGCTGGATCAGAGCCCGGGGAGCGTCATCGAGCTGAACGTGTGCCAAGAACTCGGAGGTGCCGAAGTAACGGTGCTTGGATCGGTTGGACCGGGAAGACGTACGGCTACTTCCTCTACGTTGCGTCAATGCTTCCGCTTCGGTCTATGAGGGTACGTAGACAACACTCTCCCCTCTCGTTGCTATGCATCACCATGATCTTGCGTGTGCGTAGGAATTTTTTTGAAATTACTACGTTCCCCAACAGTGGCATCCGAGCCTAGGTTTTAATGGTTTGATGTTATATGCACGAGTAGAACACAAGTGAGTTGTGGGTGATATGAGTCATACTGCTTACCAGCATGTCATACTTTGGTTCGGCGGTATTATTGGATGAAGCGGCCCGGACCAACATTACGCGTACGCTTACGCGAGACTAGTTCTACCGCCGTGCTTTGCACACAGGTGGCTGGCGGGTGTCAGTTTCTCCAACTTTAGTTGAACCGAGTATGGCTATGCCCGGTCCTTGCGAAGGTTAAAACAGCACCAACTTGACAAACTATCGTTGTGGTTTTGATGCATAGGCAAGATTGGTTCTTGCTTAAGCCCGTAGCAGCCACGTAAAACTTGCAACAAACAAAGTAGAGGACGTCTAACTTGTTTTTGCAGGGCATGTTGTGATGTGATATGGTCAAGGCATGATGCTGAATTTTATTGTATGAGATGATCATGTTTTGTAACCAAGTTATCGGCAACTGGCAGGAGCCATATGGTTGTCGCTTTATTGTATGCAATGCAATCTCCCTGTAATGCTTTACTTTATCACTAAGCGGTAGCGATAGTCGTAGAAGCATAAGATTGGTGAGACGACAGCGATGCTACGATGGAGATCAAGGTGTCGCGCCGGTGACGATGGTGATCATGACGGTGCTTCGGAGATGGAGATCACAAGCACAAGATGATGATGGCCATATCATATCACTTCTATTGATTGCATGTGATGTTTATCTTTTATGCATCTTATCTTGCTTTGATTGTCGGTAGCATTATAAGATGATCTCTCACTAAATTTCAAGATAAAAAGTGTTCTCCCTGAGTATGCACCGTTGCCAAAGTTCGTCGTGCCCAGACACCATGTGATGATCGGGTGTGATAAGCTCTACGCCCATCTACAACGGGTGCAATCCAGTTTTGCACACGTAGAATACTCAGGTTAAACTTGACGAGCCTAGCATATGCAGATATGGCCTCGGAACACTGAGACCGAAAGGTCGAGCGTGAATCATATAGTAGATATGATCAACATAGCGATGTTCACCATTGAAAACTACTCCATTTCACGTGATGATCGGTTATGGTTTAGTTGATTTGGATCACGTGATCACTTAGAGGATTAGAGGGATGTCTATCTAAGTGGGAGTTCTTAAGTAATATGATTAATTGAACTTAAATTTATCATGAACTTAGTCCTAGTAGTATTTTGCAAATCATGTTGTAGATCAATAGCTCGCGTTGTTGCTTCCCTGTGTTTATTTTGATATGTTCCTAGAGAAAAATGTGTTGAAAGATGTTAGTAGCAATGACGCGGATTGGATCCGTGATCTGAGGTTTATCCTCATTGCTGCACAGAAAAATTATGTCTTTGATGCACCGCTAGGTGACAAACCTATTGCAGGAGCAGATGCAGATGTTATGAACATTTGGCTAGCTCAATATGATGACTACTTGATAGTTTAGTGCACCATGCTTAAACGGCTTAGAATCGGGACTTCAAAGACGTTTTGAACGTCATGGACCATATGAGATGTTCGAGGAGTTGAAGTTAATATTTCAAGCAAATACCCGAGTTGAGAGATATGAAGTCTCCAACAAGTTCTATAGCTAAAAGATGGAGGAGAATCGCTCAACAAGTGAGCATGTGCTCAGATTGTCTCGGTACTACAATCGCTTGAATCAAGTGGGAGTTAATCTTCCAGATAAGATAGTGATTGACAGAATTCTCTAGTCACCATCACCAAGTTAGTAGAACTTCGTGATGAACTATGATATGCAAGGGATAACAGAAATGATTCCCAAGCTCTTCGTAATGCTGAAATTGACGAAGGTAGAAATCGAGAAAAACATCAAGTGTTGATAGTAGACAAGACCACTAGTTTCAAGAAAAGGGCAGAGGGAAGAAGGGGAACTTAAAGAAGAACAACAAGCAAGTTGCTGCTCAAGTGAAGAAGCCCAAGTCTGGTCCTAAGCCTGAGACTAAGTGTTTCTACTGCAAAGGGACTGGTCACTGCAAGCGGAACTACCCCAAGTGATTGGCGGATAAGAAGGATGGAAAAGTGAACATAATTATATTTGATATACATGTTATTGATGTGTACTTTACTAATGTTTATAGCAACCCCTCAGTATTTGATACTAGTTCAGTTGCTAAGATTAGTAACTCGAAACGGGAGTTGCAGAATAAACAGAGACTAGTTAAGGGTGAAGTGACGATGTGTGTTGGAAGTGGTTCCAAGATTGATATGATCATCATCGCACACTCCCTATACTTTCGGGATTAATGTTGAACCTAAATAAGTGTTATTTGGTGTTTGCGTTGAGCATGAATATGATTTGATCATGTTTATTGTAATACGGTTATTCATTTAAGTAAGAGAATAAATTATTGTTCTGTTTACATGAATAAAACCTTATATGGTTACACACCCAATGACAATAGTTCGTTGGATCTCGATCGTAGTGATACACATATTCATAATATTGAAACCAAAAGATGCAAAGTTAATAATGGTAGTGCAACTTATTTGTGGCACCGCTGTTTAGGTCATATTGGTGTAAAGCGCATGAAGAAACTCCATGATGATGGGCTTTTGGAATCACTTGATTATGAATCAGTTGATGCTTGCGAACCATGCCTCATGGGCAAGATGACTAAGACTCCGTTCTCCGGAACAATGGATCGAGCAACAGATTTGTTGGAAATCATACATACTGATGTATGTGGTCCGATGAATATTGAGGCTCGCGGCATGTATCATTATTTTCTGATCTTCACAGATGATTTGAGCAGATATGAGTATATCTACTTGATGAAACACAAGTCTAAAACATTTAAAAAGTTCAAAGAATTTTAGAGTGAAGTGGAGAATCATTGTAACAAAAATAAAAGTTTCTACGATATGATCGTAGAAGTAAAATATTTGAGTTATGAGTTTGGCCTTCAGTTAAAAACAATGTGAAGTAGTTTCACTACTCATGCCACCTGGAACACCACAGTGTAATGGTGTGTCCGAACGTCGTAACCGTACTTTATTAGATATGGTGCGATCTATGATGTCTCTTACCGATTTACCACTATCGTTTTGGGGTTATGCATTAGAGACAGCTACATTCACATTAAAGAGGGCACCATCTAAATCCGTTGAGACGACACCCTATGAACTATGGTTTGGCAAGAAACCTAAGCTGTCGTTTCTTAAAGTTTGAGGTTGCAATACTTATGTGAAAAAGTTTCAACGTGATAAGCTCAAACCCAAATCGGAGAAGTGCATCTTCATAGGATACCCAAAAGAAAATGTTGGGTACACCTTCTATCACAGATCCGAAGGCAAGATATTCATTGCTGAGAATGGATCCTTTCTAGAGAAGGAGTTTCTCTCGAAAGAAGTGAGTGGGAGGAAAGTAGAACTTGATGAGGTAACTGTACCTGCTCCCTTATTGGAAAGTAGTTCATCACAGAAATCTGTTCCTGTGACTACTAGACCGATTAGTGAGGAAGCTAATGATGATGATCATGTAACTTTAGATCAAGTTACTACCGAACCTCGTAGGTAAACAAGAGTGAGATCCGCACCAGAGTGGTACGGTAATCCAGTTCTGGAGGTCATGTTACTTGACCATGACGAGCCTATGAATTATGAGGAAGCGATGATGAGCCCAGATTCCGCGAAATGGCTTGAGGCCATGAAATCTGAGATGAGATCCATGTATGAGAGCAAAGTATGGACTTTGATTGACTTGCCCAATGATCGGCGAGCCATTGAGATTAAATGGATCTTCAAGAGGAAGACGGACGCTGATAGTAGTGTTACTATCTACAAAGCTAGAATTGTCGCAAAAAGGTTTTTGACATGTTCAAGGTGTTGACTACGATGAGAGTTTCTCACTCGTATCTATGCTTAAGTCTGTCCGAATCATGTTAGCAATTACCGCATTTTATGAAATCCAGCAAATGGATGTCAAAACTGCATTCCTGAATGGATTTCTGGAAGAAGAGTTGTATATGATGCAGCCAGAAGGTTTTGTCGATCCAAAAGGAGCTAACAAAGTGTGCAAGCTCCAGCGATCCATTTATGGACTGGTGCAAGCCTCTCGGAGTTGGAATAAACACTTTGATAGTATGATCAAAGCATATACTTTTATACAGACTTGCGGTGAAGCCTGTATTTACAAGAAAGTGAGTGGGAGCACTACAACATTTCTGATAAGTATATGTGAATGACATATTGTTGATCGGAAATAATGTAGAATTATTCTGCAAAGCATAAAGGAGTGTTTTGAAAGAAGTTTTTTCAAAGAAAGACCTCGGTGAAGCTGCTTACATATTAAGCATCAAGATCTATAGAGATAGATCAAGACACTTGATAAGTTTTTTCAATGAGTACATACCTTGACAATATTTTGAAGTAGTTCAAAAATAGGAACAGTCAAAGAGAGAGTTCTTGGTTGTGTTACAAGGTGTGAAATTGAGTAAGACTCAAAGCCCGACCACGGCAGAAGATAGAAAGAGAATGAAAGTCATTCCCTATGCCTTAGCCATAGGTTCTATAAAGTATGCCATGCTGTGTACCAGATCTATTGTATACCCTACACTGTGTTAAGCAAGGGAGTACAATAGTGATCTAAGAGTAGATTACTGGACAGCGGTCAAAATTATCCTTAGTGGAATAAGGAAATATTTCTCAATTATGGAGGTGACAAAAGGTTCGTCGTAAAAAGTTACGTCGATGCAAGTTTTGACACAGATCTGGATGACTCTAAGTCTCGATCTAGATACATATTGAAAGTGGGAGCAATTAGCTAGAGTAGCTCCGTGCAGAGCATTGTAGACATAGAATTCTCAAAATACATACGGATCTATATGTGACAGACCCGTTGACTAAAATTATCTCGCAAGCAAAACATGATCACACCTTAGTACTCTTTGGGTGTTAATCACATAAACGATGTGAACTAGATTACTGACTCTAGTAAACCCTTTGGGTATAGGTCACATGACGATGTGAACTATGGGTGTTAATCACATGGTGATGTGAACAATTAGTGTTGAATCAAATGGCGATGTGAACTAGATTATTGACTCTAGTGCAAGTGGGAGACTGAAGGAAATATGCCCTAGAGGCAATAATAAAGTTATTATTTCCTTATATCATGATAAATGTTTATTATTCATGCTAGAATTGTATTAACCGGAAAACATAATACATGTGTGAATACATAGACAAATAGAGTGTCACTAGTATGCCTCTACTTGACTAGCTCGTTAATCGAAGATGGTTATGTTTCCTAACCAGGAACAAAAGAGTTGTTATTTGATTAACGGGATCACATTATTAGAAGAATGATGTGATTGACATGACCCATTCAATTAGCTTAGCACCCGATCGTTTAGTATGTTGCTATTGCTTTCTTCATGACTTATACATGTTCCTATGACTATGAGATTATGCAACTCCCGTTTGCCGGAGGAACACTTTGTGTGCTACCAAACGTCACAACGTAACTGGGTGATTATAAAGGAGCTCTACAGGTATCTCCAAAGGTACATGTTGGGTTGGCATATTTCGAGATTAGGATTTGTCAGTTCGATTGTTGGAGAGGTATCTCTGGGCCCTCTCGGTAATGCAAATCACATAAGCCTGGCAAGCATTGCAACTAATGAGTTAGTTGTGAGATGATGTATTACGGAACGAGTAAAGAGACTTGCCGGTAACGAGATTGAACTAGGTATTGAGATACCGACGATCGAATCTCGGGCAAGTAACATACCGATGACAAAGGGAACAACGTATGTTGTTATGCGGTCTGACCGATAAAGATCTTCGTAGAATATGTAGGAACCAATATGAGCATCCAGGTTCCGCTATTGGTTATTGACCGGAGACGTGTCTCGGTCATGTCTACATTGTTCTCGAACCGTAGGGTCCGCACGCTTAACGTTACGATGACAGTTTCATTTTGAGTTTATGTATTTTGATGTACCGAAGGTTGTTCGGAGTCCCGGATGTGATCATGGACATGACGAGGAGTCTCGAAATGGTCGAGACATAAAGATCGATATATTGGAAGCCTATATTTGGATATCAGAATCGTTCCGGGTGAAATCGGGATTTTACCGGAGTACCGGGGGGTTACCGGAACCCCCCCGGGGGTTATTGGGCCTACATGGGCCCTAAGGGAGAAGAGGAAAGGAGGTAAGAGGTGGCCGCGCGCCCCTCCCCTCCCTAGTCCGAATAGGACAAGGAGAGGGGGCGGCGCCCCCCTTTCCTTTCCCTCTTCCTCCTCTTTCCCACTTCTCCTTCTCCAACTAGGAAAGAAGGGAGTCCTACTCCCGGTGGGAGTAGGACTCCCCCTTGGCGCGCCCTCCTTGGCCGGCCGCCCCTCCCCTTGGCTCCTTTATATACGGGGCAGGGGGGCACCCTAGAACACACAAGTTGATCTTCGTGATCGTTCCTTAGCCGTGTGCAGTGCCCCCCTCCACCATATTCCACCTCGGTCATATTGTAGAGGTGCTTAGGCGAAGCGCTGCGACGGTTGAACATCAAGATCGTCACCACGCCGTCGTGCTGACGGAACTCCTCCCCAAAGCTTTGCTGGATCAGAGCTCGGGGAGCGTCATCGAGCTGAACGTGTGCCAAGAACTCGGAGGTGCCGAAGTAACGGTGCTTGGATCGGTTGGACCGGGAAGACGTACGACTACTTCCTCTACGTTGCGTCAAAGCTTCCGCTTCGGTCTACGAGGGTACGTAGACAACACTCTCCCCTCTCGTTGCTATGCATCACCATGATCTTGCGTGTGCGTAGGAATTTTTTTGAAATTACTACGTTCCCCAACAGTCTCCTCATCTAAAGTTGTCAATATATATTATCTCATCAGTTTACCGGTTTATTGATGCTTGCAATGACACATGAACCCTCATTACCCATCTGGGCTCTGACATGCGGATGAAGCTGAAGGCTGCCTATACTCTGATAGCGCAGTTATATTCCGGAGCTCAACGGGCCATCTGCACTGCTGCGCATAACAAACCACCTCCAACTTTGATAAAGGAAACCATTGAGAAACTGTCAATGTTGCCTGCCCGTTTGGACGAGTTAAAGAGATTAGGTGCAAGGTTAGGTGCGCTGACTGCACTAATGCGGGCTAAGGCATGGATACCAGATCTTGACTCATCAGATATCGGCAGCGGCTATCCTAGCATAAAAGAGTATGGCTCAGAGTTTAACAATGATGATCTTCGAAGGCTGACAAAGGAAATGCGCCCCATAGCGAGCAAATTGGCTGCAGAAACAGATCTCTCTCACTATCAGCCGGTTTATGACTCTAATCATAAAAGACTTCCTGCACCAACACATGATGTAGAAGATCTTATTCCGCCAATCTGTAAGCACACCTATGCCCCTGATGTTGACCCCTCAAACCTTATAAGTGATGAAGCTGTGTTCCAAGCCTGAACTGGAATCGATTGGGCAACCATTGACTTCCAGCCATTGGGTAGACAAGAGGAAGATGCACCAGCGCAAGACGATCCACAGCCTTCAAGTCAGCCTGGTGACGAGTCATGATCCGGAGGCTGGTTTAGCCTTCTGCGTACTGCCACACTTTGCCGAAAACAATTACTCTTTTGGGCATTAAAGCGCCTTGTAATAGGCTAGTTTAAAACACTTGGTCTGCTACGCCATCGTGCATACTTATGCCCTGTTCGGAACTTCCCCGTTCCGCGAAGTTGGGGAGCTGGCTTTTAGCAGCTCCATCAAATTAAGCTAAAGTCTTGTCCGCTCCCAGAGTGGAGTTAAAGGAGTAGAGAGAAACCGAATGCAGCCTTATTTTGCCTGATACTGTGAATCCACCATGCTTTAGGATATATTATGTTTCATAACCCGTAGCGGTGTTATTCACATTGTTCCTGCATACAAGAAGTTTGAAAGTGTCCTGGCGGTTTACCGCTGGACGGGTCATGATGCCCAAATATATATAGCCGGGGTTTATAACCAAGGCTGTACTTTAAAAATAGTCAAAGACGAAAGAAATGATACCTGTGATATTGAATCACACTGTTGGTTTACCAACCTTTGTATATTTAGGGTAATAACCCCAATCTTAAGTATTGATAACTCCTACCATGTTTTGTCGGTTTATGATAAAACCGTACCAGGTTATATTAAACACCGGTGCAGTACTGGTGACTTGTAGTCAAAACCAGACCGGGTCAATAAACGCCGGATTATAATTGATCATGTACTGACAACTTATCATTGAAAGCCAACCTGGGTCAATGAACACCGGTTTATCATAAGATATTAAAAATCTCACTAGAGGAGAAAAACTTGTCAAATAAAAAAAACACAAAAAGAATATGCAAGGTTTTTCAGGGCTGCCAGGCCCTAAATCAAGGCTTTTCATGTGCTGCCAGGCCACTGAGTTAAACCATTTTTTGAAGCCTTTTAAGATGGACCTCACATTAACCAATCGTCGTTTTAACTTTGACAAGTTCAGGGTCTATGAGATTGACTTGTCAAACGTTCGGCGGGTCATACCAGGATTACCTGGACGGAGTGGCTTACTTAAAAAGGCAGGATAACCCAGGGTTTTAGGTGAATACACCTGGCTTCCAAGGCTGGCTTGATAGCCTATTGCAAGGGTGTAAGCTTCTTTGTTCTTTGAGAAGCAAAGAGCCCCCAAGCAACATTTGAGCTGTGCTCGATGGGCGCCTATGTTTGAGCTGTGCTGTGGCAACACTCTCTTTGGCCCCACATGATGTCCTTTTGGCCTTAAGCCGATCAAGAGGTGTAGCTATGGTTCAAATACAACCAAGCCCCCAAGTGATTCCCTAGTGGCCTTATGCCAATCAAGAGGTGTAGCTATGGTTCGAATACGACTGAGCCCCCTAGTGATTTCCTTTGATATATGTGGCTTTATAAGCCAGATCAATGGGAAATAGAACTCCGCTTTATAAACAGAAGCCCACATGTAACCACTCATGATGTAATAAAAACAACAGAGACCCCGCTTTAGCTGAGGCTCTGGTTTATTATATTGATCATAATATATACATCGTCATAAATATGTACATAAGTAGAGCCTGTGGCTCAAGTATAGTAAGGCCGAAGATGAGCTATATTCCACGGCCGTTGGGTCTTCTCCTCCGATTTACGTGAGTCATTGTGCTCTCGAACATCGATAAGGTAGTGTGATCCATTATGCAGATTTTTGCTGACCACAAAAGGTCCTTTCCAAGGTGGGGACAACTTGTGAATATCAGTCTGATCCTGGATGAGCCGGAGAACCAGATCGCCTTCTTGAAAAGTTCTGGTTTTAACCCAGCAGCTGTGATAACGTCGCAGGTCTTGTTGCTAAATCGCCGAACGAGCCGCTGCGAGATCACGCTCCTCATCTAACAGGTCCAGTGATTCCTGACGTGCTTTCTCATTATCAGCTTCAACATAAGTCGCCACACGGGGCGAGTCATGACAGATGCCACTAGGGAGAACCGCCTCTGCTCTGTAAGCCATGAAGAAAGGCGTGTAACCCGTAGATCTGTTCGTTGTGGTGTTGATACTCCACAACACGGAAGGTAACTCCTCCACCCAACAACCCGGCGTCCTCTTTAAAGGAACCATAAGCCAGGGCTTGATGCCTCTCAAAATCTTTTGATTGGCTCTCTCTGCTTGACCATTAGATTGGGGGTGAGCCACTGACGACACGTCAAGCCGGATGTGCTCACGTTGACAAAATTCTTCCATAGCACCCTTGGAAAAATTAGTACCATTATCGGTTATGATGCTGTGTGGGAAACCAAAACGGAAGATCACCTTTTTTGATGAATTGAACCTCCATGGCTGCATCACACTTACTGACTGGCTCTGCCTCTACCCACTTGGTGAACTTATCAACCGCCACCAGCAGGTGGGTCTTCTTGTCCTTGGACCTCTTAAAGGGCCCAACCATATCCAGCCCCAAGTTGCAAAACGGCCAAGTGATTGGAATCATCCTTAATTCTTGAGCCAGAACATGAGCGCGGCGTGTAAACTTCTGACAACTGTCACACCTCTTTACCAAATCCTCAGCATTAGCATGAGCCGTCAACCAATAGAAGCCGTGACGAAAGGCCTTAGCTACCAATGACTTTGAACCGGCGTGGTGACCACAATCTCCTTTGTGGATCTCACGCAAAATCTCACAGCCTTCTTGAGGAGACACACAACACTGAAACGCCCCTGTTACGCTGCAATGATGCAACTCCCCATTGATAATGGTCATTGACTTGGATCGCCAGATTATCTGCCTGGCTAAGTCTTCATCCTCTGGTAACTCGCCCCGGTTCATGTACGCCAGGTCTGGGACTGTCCAATCTGGGATAACGTGAAGAGCTGCCACCAATTGAGCCTCTAGGTCAGGAACAGCCAAATCCTCCTCTGTGGGTATCTTGACCGACGGATTATGTAGCACATCCAGAAAGACATTGGGCGGCACTGGTTTACGTTGAGAGCCTAAGCGACTTAAAGCGTCCACCGCTTCATTCTTTTGCCAATCTATATGGTCAACCTGATAACCCTTGAAATGGCCAGCCACTATGTCCACCTCTCGTCGATACGCCGCCATGAGTGGATCCTTGGAATCCCAAGTGCCAGACACCTGTTGAGCTACCAGGTCTGAGTCACCAAAACACTTAACCCAGCTTAAATTCATCTCTTTAGCCATCCGAAGACCATGGAGCAAGGCCTCATATTCAGCTGCATTGTTAGTGCTAGGGAACATTAAACGGAGAACATAACAAAACTTATCACCTCGTGGGGAAGTTAATATGACTCCAGCCCCCGCGCCCTCCAATTGTCTGGACCCATCAAAATGAATAGTCCAATAAATGTTATCTGGCTTTTCCTCCGATGCCTGCAACTCTGTTCAGTCATTGATGAAGTCCACAAGTGCTTTGGACTTGATTGCTGTGTGAGGCGTATATTTTAACCCGCGAGGTCCAAGCTCAATAGCCCATTTGACAATCCGGCCAGTTGCTTATCTATTTTGGATGATATCCTCCAAGGGGGAAGAACTGACCACAGTGATAGGATGACCCTGAAAATAGTGCTTGAGCTTCCGGCATGCCATGAAAACTCCATACACCAGCTTCTACCAATGTGGGTACCTCTGCTTGGACTCAATAAGCACCTCACTGATATAATAAACCGGCCGTTGAAACCGGATACTCTTTTCCGGCCTCCTTGCGCTCCACAACAATAGCCACACTAACAGCCCGGGCATTACCAGCCACATATAACAACAAAGGCTCTTTATCAACAGGAGCAGTAAGGACATGCGTCTCAGCTAGCTGCCACTTGAGACTCTCAAATGCTTTATTGGCAGCCTCACTTCAAACAAAGTCATCCGTCTTCTTCAGCATCTGATACAAAGGGATGGCCTTCTCCCCTAACCAACTGATAAACCGGCTCAATGCTGCAATACGACCCGCTAGACGCTGAACATCGTTAGTACACGCCGGTTTAGCCAGAGACGTAATAGCTTTGATCTTCTCCGGATTAGCTTCAATGCCCCTATTAGACACCAGAAAACCTAAGAGCTTGCCTGCTGGTACACCAAAGACACATTTGACCGGATTAAGCATCATCTTATAAGCCTGGAGGTTATCAAAAGTCTCCTTCAAATCATCTATCAATGCTTCCTCCTTTCTGTACTTTACCACAATATCATCCACATAAGCATGAACGTTGCGCCCAATCTGATTATGAAGACAATTTTGTACACAGTGCTAATAAGTCGCCTGGGCACTCTTGAGCCCAAAAGGCATTGATACATAGCAGAAGGCTCCAAAAGAAGTTATAAAAGCTGTCTTCTCCTGGTCCTTAACTGCCATTTTGATCTGATGATAACCAGAATAAGCATCCAGAAAACACAAACGGTCACAAACCCGCCGTAGCATCAATGATTTGATCAATACGAGGGAGAGCAAAGGGATCAGCTAGACAAGCCTTGTTCAGATCTGTGTAGTCCACACACATATGCCAAGTGTCGTTCTTCTTAAGTACCATCACCGGATTAGCTAGCCACTCAGGGTAAAAGACCTCCACAATAAACCCCGCTGCCAAGAGCCGGGCTACCTCTTCTCCAATAGCCTTGCGCCTTTCTTCATTGAAGCGGTGGAGAAACTGCCTGACCAGTTTAAATTTAGGATCTATATTAAGAGTGTGCTCAGCGAGTTCCCTCGGTACACCTGGCATGTTAGAAGGTTTCCATGCAAAGATGTCCCGGTTCTCACGGATGAACTCGATGAGTGCGCTTTCCTATTTCGGATCCCGGTTAGCGCTGATGTTGAACTGCCTGGATGAATCGCCGGGAACAAAGTCAACCAGCTTTGTCTCCTCGGCCGATTTAAACTTCAAAGCCGGATCGTGCTCTGTAGTTGGTTTTTTCAAAGAGGTCATATCTGCCGGATCAACATTGTCTTTGTAAAACTTCAACTCCTCTGTTGCACAAACCGACTCAGCATAGGCCGCATCACCTTCTTCACATTCCAAAGAAATCTTCTGGCTCCCATGCACTGTGATGGTCCCTTTATGACTCGACATCTTAAGCTGCAGATAAACATAACAGGGCCTTGCCATGAACTTAGCATAAGCCGGCCGTCCAAACAGGGCATGATATGGGCTCTTGATTTTCACCACTTTAGAAGTCAATGTTTCTGATCTTGAATCATGAGCATCTCCAAAAGCAACCTCTAGAGCAATCTTACCAACTGGGTACGCCGATTTACCAGGCACCACACCATGAAAGACGGTGTTTGATGGTTTAAGATTCTTATCTATCAACCCCATGCGACGGAAGGTTTCATAATAAAGGATATTAATACTGCTCCCTCCATTCATGAGTACCTTGGTGAACTTGTACCCTCCAACCTGAGGTGCCACCACTAACGCCAGATGGCCCGGATTATCAACCCGGGGTGGATGATCCTCTCGACTCCACAAAATGGGTTGTTCAGACCAGCGCAGATAACGGGGCACCGCCGGTTCAACGGAATTTACCGCCCTCTTATGCAGCTTCTGATCATGCTTACATAGGCTAGTGGTGAAGACATGCTACTGCCCACTATTCAACTGCTTCGGATTACTCTGATAACCCGATTGTTGCTGCTGCTGACCCCCCCTGATGATTGTAACCGCCCTGGTTACCTTGATTGCCTTGATTGCCATGTCCATTTTGATTGCCTTGAAATCCTAAACCGGAGCTGCCTCTGTCATAACCCGGGCCATGAGAACCTCCTCCTGAACCACTGGGCGGTCCCTGGTCGTATTGGAAAGAACTTGAATTTTTAAACTCCCGCATGATGAAACAATCCTTCCAAAGGTGCGTGGCTGGCCTCTCTCGCGACCCGTGCTTTGGGCAAGGCTCATTTAACAGTCGTTCAAGATTGGGACCTGAACCTCTAGCTCGCTGGGGCGGTTTACCCTTATGGCGTTGACCGTTATCCTGGGTGTTGGTGTTAGCTACAAAATCCAAACTGTTATCCGCCTTGAGCTTACCGTTGTTCCCTTGACTCGCCGGGTTATGCTGCTGCCCCTTGGCACTGCCATTCTTCTTTCCCTTCCCCGTCTTTTCATCCTCAGATTCAAGGTCCTTGGCACTATCTAAATCGGCATATTTAACCAGAGCTGCCATAAGCATGGCCATGTCGTTGCAGTGACGCTTGAGCCTTCCCAATTTCAGCTTCAAAGGCATAAACCGGCAGTTGCCTTCCAATGTCAAGACTGCCGTGTCAGCATTGATGCGGTCCGATGAATGTAGAATGGCTGATACCCGCTTCACCCAATGGGTTGTAGACTCCCCCTCCTCTTGAACACAGGCGGCTAAGTCCACAATTGACATGGGCTGTTTGCAGGTAGCTTTGAAATTTTGGATAAACCGGCTTTTTAACTCGGCCCATGAACCAATGGAGTTAGCTGGTAAAATTTTTAACCAAGTACGAGATGTCCCTTCCAACATCATGGTGAAGTACTTAGCACATGCCGCATCATCCACGTCCAGCATCTCCATCGCCATCTCATAGCTCTCAATCCATGACTCAGGGGGTAAATCGGCAGTGTAATTGGGCACCTTACGAGGACCCTTGAAGTCCTTGGTCAGCCGCACGTTACGTATGGCCGGGGTAAGACACAGCACCCCCAAAGAACTGAAAACCACGCCTGGTTCCACCGAAGTAGTTGGACGAACCGGAATAAGCTGACGGGCTGCGTACTACGCTGCTAACTCGGCTTCTCGACGTGCTCTACCATGATCCACCACATCTTGGGCACTAGCACCGCCGCCCGCCGGGTTATGACCTCACGGCAGGTCATCGTTTCACGCACTGCTTGATATGGCCGGTTCATCAATATGCCTGCTGCTGAGTCAAAGCTGTCTGAAGGAGCTCCCTAGGCCGTCGTGTTTCAACTGCTACTAGAGACTCGCCATCGATCGGGAGAGTTACCAATCGTGAAGCGGCGGCAACGATGTTATCCAACGGGTTAGAGTAATGACCCGGAGGCGTTGAGACGTGCTGTGATGGGAAATTGTTCTGACGAGGTGGATCCATCACGCGAGGCTGAACCGGCGCCCCTGTTCCAGGTGCCTCCACCCGGTTTACCACTAGCTGGTTGCTGGTGCCTGCTCCTGGTGTGTGATACGTCCATTTTGCATCATGCTTTTATGTCGATATTTATTGCATTATGGGCTGTTATTACACATTATGTCACAATACTTATGCCTATTCTCTCTTATTTTACAAGGTTTACATAAAGAGGGAGAATGCCGGCAGCTGGGATTCTGGGCTGGAAAAGGAGCAAATATTAGAGACCTATTCTGCACAGCTCCAAAAGTCCTGAAACTCCACGGAAGACATTTTCCAAATATATAAAAAATACTGAGAGCAAGAACTTCACCAAGGGGGCCACACCCTGCCCACGAGGATGGGGGGCGCGCCCTACCTGAAGGAAATATTCCCTAGAGGCAATAATATAGTTATTATTTATTTCCTTATTTCATGATAAATGTTTATTATTCATGCTAGAATTGTATTAACCGGAAACATAATACATGTGTGAATACATAGACAAACAGAGTGTCACTAGTATGCCTCTACTTGACTAGCTCGTTGAATCAAAGATTGTTAAGTTTCCTAGCCATAAACATGAGTTGTCATTTGATTAACGGGGTCACATCATTATAGAATGATGTGATTGACTTGACCCATTCCGTTAGCATAGCACTTGATCGTTTAGTTTGTTGCTATTGCTTTCTTCATGACTTATACATGTTCCTATGACTATGAGATTATGCAACTCCCGTTTACCGAAGGAACACTTTGTGTGCTACCAAACGTCACAACGTAACTGGGTGATTATAAAGGTGCTCTACAGGTGTCTCCAAAGGTACTTGTTGGGTTGGCATATTTTGAGATTAGGATTTGTCACTCCGATTGTCGGAGAGGTATCTCCGGGCCCTCTCGGTAATGCACATCACTTAAAGCCTTGCAAGCATTGCAACTAATGAGTTAGTTGCGGGATGATGTATTAAGGAACGAGTAAAGAGACTTGCCGGTAACAAGATTGAACTAGGTATTGAGGTACCGACGATCGAATCTCTGGCAAGTAACATACCGATGACAAAGGGAACAACATATATTGTTGTGCGGTTTGACCGATAAAGATCTTCGTAGAATATGTGGGAGCCAATATGAGCATCCAAGTTCCGCTATTGGTTATTGGCCAGAGACGTGTCTCGGTCATGTCTACATAGTTCTCGAACCCGTAGGGTCCGCACGCTTAAAGTTTCGGTGACGATTGTATTATGAGTTTATGTGATTTGATGTACCGAAGGTAGTTAGGAGTCCCGGATGAGATCGGGGACATGACGAGGAGTCTCGAAATGGTCGAGACGTAAAGATCGATATATTGGACGACTATATTTAGACATCGGAAAGGTTCCGAGTGATTCGGGTATTTTCAGGGGTACCGGGGAGTTACCGGAATACGAGGAAGAAGTAATGGGCCTCATGGGCCAAGTGGTGGAAGAGAGGAGGCAGGGCGCGCGGCCCCCCTAGCCCAAATCGAATTGGACTAGGGGGCCGACCCCCCTTTCCTCCTTTTCCTCCATCTCCTTCCTTCTCCTTCTCCTCCTTCCTTTCCTCCTCCTAGTAGGAGTAGGAAAGGGGAGTCCTACTCCTACTAGGAGGTGGAGTCCTCCTCCTAGCGCGCCCATAGAGGGCCGGCCGGACTCCCCCCTTGATCCTTTATATACGGGGGTAGGGGGGCACCTCTAGACACACAAGTTGATCTGTTGATCTCTCCCAGCCGTGTGCGGTGCCCCCCTCCACCATATTCCACCTCGGTCATATCGTAGCGGTGCTTAGGCGAAGCCTTGCGTCGGTAGCAACATCATCACCGTCATCACGCCGTCGTGCTGACGGGACTCTCCCGTGAAGCTCTGCTGGATCGGAGTTCGCGGGACGTCATCGAGCTGAACGTGTGCTGAACTCGGAGGTGCCGTACGTTCGGTACTTGGATCGGTCGGATCGTGAAGACGTACGACTACATCAACCGCGTTGTGCTAACGCTTCCGCTTTCGGTCTACGAGGGTACATGGACAACACTCTCCCCTCTCGTTGCTGTGCATCACCATGATCTTGCGTGTGCTTAGGAAATTTTTGAAATTACTATGTTCCCCAACAGTGGCTTCCGAGCCAGGTTTTATGCATAGATGTCATATGCACGAGTAGAACACAAGTGAGTTGTGGGCGATATAAGTCATACTGCTTACCAGCATGTCACACTTTGGTTCGGCGGTATTGTTGGATGAAGCGGCCCGGACCGACATTACGCGTACGCTTACGCGAGACTGGTTTTACCGCCGTGCTATGCACACAGGTGACTAGCGGGTGTCAGTTTCTCCAACTTCAGTTGAACCAAGTGTGGCTACGCCCGGTCCTTGCGAAGGTTAAAACAGCACCAAATTGACAAACTATCGCTGTGGTTTTGATGCCTAGGTAAGAACGGTTCTTGCTAAGCCCGTAGCAGCCACGTAAAACTTGCAACAACAAAGTAGAGGACGTCTAACTTGTTTTTGCAGGGCATGTTGTGATGTGATATGGTCAAGACGTGATGAGATATAAGTTGTTGTATGAGATGATCATGTTTTGTTGAAGTTATCGGCAAGTGGCAAAAGCCTTATGGTTATCTCT
Source organism: Triticum urartu (assembly GCF_056163025.1). Classification (NCBI taxonomy): domain Eukaryota; kingdom Viridiplantae; phylum Streptophyta; class Magnoliopsida; order Poales; family Poaceae; genus Triticum; species Triticum urartu. Next base: position 36,530,935 of record NC_141877.1, read on the forward strand.
CTATTGCATAAGATGCAAGCGCCAAATAATTGCTTTACTTTATCGCTATGTGATAGCAATAGTTGCAAGAGCAATTGTTGGCGAGACAACCATGTGACGACACATTGATATAGATCAAGATGATGGAGATCATGGTGTCATGCCGGTGATGATGCCGATCATGTCGATGCTTTGGAGATGGAGATCAAAGGCACAAGATAATGATGGCCATATCATGTCACATATTATGTTTGCATGTGATGTTTATCTTTTATACATCTTATTTTGCTTAGTTCGGCGGTAGCTTTATAAGATAATCTGTCACTAAATTATCAAGGTATAAGTGTTCTCCCTGAGTATGCACCGTTGCGAAAGTTCTTCGTGCTGAGACACCACGTGATGATCGGGTGTGATAGGCTCTACGTTCAAATACAACGGGTGCAAAATAGTTGCACACACGGAATACTCAGGTTAAACTTGACGAGCCTAGCATATAACAGATATGGCCTCGGAACACGGAGACCGAAAGGTCGAGCGTGAATCATATAGTAGATATGATCAACATAGTGATGTTCACCATTGAAACTACTCCATCTCACGTGATGATCGGACATGGTTTAGTTGATATGGATCACGTGATCACTTAGATGATTAGAGGGATGTCTATCTAAGTGGGAGTTCTTAAGTAATATGATTAATTGAACTTTAATTTATCATGAACTGAGTCCTGGTAGTATTAGCATATCTATGTTGTAGATCAATAGCTTGCGATGTTGCTCCCCGTTTAATTTTTATATGTTCCTAGAGAAAACTAAGTTGAAAAATGTTAGTAGCAATGCTGCGGATTGGATCCGTGATCTGAGGATTATCCTCATTGCTGCACAGAAGAATTATGTCCTTGATGCACCGCTAGGTGACAGACCTATTGCAGGAGCAGATGCAGATGTTCTGAATGTTTGGCTAGCTCAATATGATGACTACTTGATAGTTTAGTGCACCATGCTTAACGTCTTAGAATCGGGACTTCAAAGACGTTTTGAACGTCATGGAACATATGAGATGTTCCAGGAGTTGAAGTTAATATTTCAAGCAAATACCTGAGTTGAGAGATATGAAGTCTCCAACAAGTTCTGTAGCTAAAAGATGGAGGAGAATAGCTCAAGCAGTGAGCATGTGCTCAGATTGTCTGGGTACTACAATCGCTTGCATCAAGCGGGAGTTAATCTTCCAGATAAAATAGTGATTGACAGAATTCTCTAGTCACCATCACCAAGTTAGTAGAACTTCGTGATGAACTATGATATGCAAGGGATAACAGAAATGATTCCCAAGCTCTTCGTAATGCTGAAATTGACGAAGGTAGAAATCGAGAAAAACATCAAGTGTTGATAGTAGACAAGACCACTAGTTTCAAGAAAAGGGCAGAGGGAAGAAGGGGAACTTAAAGAAGAACAACAAGCAAGTTGCTGCTCAAGTGAAGAAGCCCAAGTCTGGTCCTAAGCCTGAGACTAAGTGCTTCTACTGCAAAGGGACTGGTCACTGGAAGCGGAACTGCCCCAAGTATTTGGCGGATAAGAAGGATGGCAAAGTGAACAAAGGTATATTTGATATACAGATTATTGATGTGTATTTTACTAGTGTTTGTAATAACCCCTCGGTATTTGATACTGGTTCAGTTGCAGAATGAACAGAGACTAGTTAAGGTTGAAGTGACGATGTGTGTTGGAAGTGGTTCCAAGATTGATATGATCATCATCGCACACTCCCTATACTTTCGGGATTAGTGTTTGCGTTGAGCATTTATATGATTGGATCATGTTTATTGCAATACGGTTATTCATGTAAGTTAGAGATTAATTGTTGTTCTATTTACTTGAATAAAACCTTCTATGGTCATACACCCAATGAAAATGGTTTGTTGGATCTCGATCGTGGTGATGCACATTTTCATAATATTGAAGCCAAAAGATGCAAAGTTAATAATGATAGTGCAACTTATTTGTGGCACTGCCATTTAGGTTATATTGGTGTAAAGCACATGAAGAAAATCCATGCTGATGGGCTTTTGGAATCACTTGATTATGAACCAGTTGATGCTTGCGAACCATGCCTCATGGGCAAGATGAGTAAGACTCCGTTCTCCGGAACAATGGAGCGAGCAACAGATTTGTTGGAAATCATACATACTGATGTATGTGGTCCAATGAATATTGAGGCTCGCGGCAGGTATCATTATTTTCTGATCTTCACAGATGATTTGAGCAGATATGAGTATATCTACTTGATGAAACACAAGTCTGAAACATTTGAAAAGTTCAAAGTATTTCAGAGTAAAGTGGAGAATCGTCATAACAAGAAAATAAAAGTTTCTATGATATGATCGCAGAAGTAAAATATTTGAGTTAACGAGTTTGGCCTTTAGTTAAAACAATGTGAAATAGTTTCACTACTCACGCCACCTGGAACACCACAGTGTAATGGTGTGTCCGAACGACATAACCGTACTTTATTAGATATAGTGCGATCTATGATGTCTCTTACCGATCTACCACTATTGTTTTGGGGTTATGCATTAGAGACAGCTACATTCACGTTAAATAGGGCACCATCTAAATTGTGGAGATGACGCCGTATGAACTATGGTTTGGCGAGAAACCTAAGCTGTCGTTTCTTAAAGTTTGGGACTGCGATGCTTATGTGAAAAAGTTTCAACATGATAAGCTCGAACCCAAATCGGAGAAGTAAATCTTCATAGGATACCCAAAAGAAACTGTTGGGTACACCTTCTATCACAGATCCGAAGGCAAGATATTCGTTGCTGAGAATGGATCCTTTCTAGAGAAGGAGTTTCTCTCGAAAGAAGTGAGTGGGAGGAAAGTAGAACTTGATGAGGTAACTGTACCTGCTCCCTTATTGGAAAGTAGTTCATCACAGAAATCTGTTCCTGTGACTACTACACCAATTAGTGAGGAAGCTAATGATGATGATCATGTAACTTCAGATCAAGTTACTACCAAACCTCGTAGGTAAACTAGAGTGCGATCCGCATCAGAGTGGTACGGTAATCCTGTTCTGGAGGTCATGTTACTTGACCATGACGAACCTACGAACTATGAGGAAGCGATGATGAGCCCAGATTCCGCGAAATGGCTTGAGGCCATGAAATCTGAGATGAGAATCATGTATGAGAGCAAAGTATGGACTTTGATTGACTTGCCCAATGATCGGCGAGCCATTGAGATTAAATGGATCTTCAAGAGGAAGACGGACGCTGATAGTAGTGTTACCATCTACAAAGCTAGAATTGTCGCAAAAAGGTTTTCGACAAGTTCAAGGTGTTGACTACGATGAGAGTTTCTCACTCATATCTATGCTTAAGTCTGTCCGAATCATGTTAGCAATTGCCGCATTTTATGAAGTTTGGCAAATGGATAAACAAAACTGCATTCCTTAATGGATTTATTAAAGAAGAGTTGTATATGATGCAACCAGAAGGTTTTGTCAATCCTAAAGGTGCTAACAAAATATGCAAGCTCCAGCGATCCATCTATGGACTGGTACAAACATCTCGGAGTTGGAATATACGCTTTGATAAGTTGATCAAAGCATATAGTTTTATACAGACTTGCGGTGAAGCCTGTATTTACAAGAAAGTGTGTGGGAGCACTACAACATTTCTGATAAGTATATATGTATGACATATTGTTGATCGGACATAATGTAGAATTATTCTGCAAAGCATAAAGGAATGTTGGAAAGGAGTTTTTCAAAGAAAGACCTCGGTGAAGCTGCTTACATATTGAGCATCAAGATCTATAGAGATAGATCAAGACGCTTGATAAGTTTTTTCAATGAGTACATACCTTGACAAGATTTTGAAGTAGTTCAAAATGGAACAGTCAAAGAAGGAGTTCTTTCCTGTGTTACAAAGGTGTGAAGTTGAGTAAGACTCAAAACCCTACCACGACAGAAGATAGAGAGAGAATGAAAGTCATTCCCTATGCCTCAGCCATAGGTTCTATAAAGTATGCCATGCTGTGTACCATACCTATTGTATACCCCGCCCTGAGTTTGGCAAGGGAGTACAATAGTGATCTAGGAGTAGATCAATGGACATTGGTCAAAATTATCCTTAGTGGAATAAGGATATGTTTCTCGATTATGGAGGTGACAAAAGGTTCGTCGTAAAAGGTTACGTCGATGCATGTTTTGACACTGATCCAGATGACTCAAAGTCTCAATCTGGATACATATTGAAAGTGGGAGGAATTAGCTAGAGTAGCTTAGTGCAGAGCATTGCTAACATAGAAATTTGCAAAATACTTACGGATATGAATGTGGTAGACCCGTTGACTAAACTTCTCTCACAAGCAAAACGTGCTCACACCTTAGTAGTCTTTGGGCGTTAATCACATAGCGATGTGAACTAGATTATTGAATCTAGTAAACCCTTTGGGTGTTGGTCACATGACGATGTGAACTATGGGTGTTAATCACATGGTGATGTGAACTATTGATGTTAAATCACATGGCGATGTGAACTAGATTATTGAATCTAGTGCAAGTGGGAGACTGAAGGAAATATGTCCTAGAGGCAATAATAAAGTTATTATTTATTTCCTTATTTCATGATAAATGTTTATTATTCATGCTAGAATTGTATTAACCGGAAACATAATACATGTGTGAATACATAGACAAACAGAGTGTCACTAGTATGCCTCTACTTGACTAGCTCGTTGAATCAAAGATGGTTAAGTTTCCTAGCCATAGACATGAGTTGTCATTTGATTAACGGGGTCACATCATTATAGAATGATGTGTTTGACTTGACCCATTCTGTTAGAATAGCACTTGATCGTTTAGTTTGTTGCTATTGCTTTCTTCATGACTTATACATGTTCCTATGACTATGAGATTATGCAACTCCCGTTTACCGGAGGAACACTTTGTGTGCTACCAAACGTCACAACATAACTGGGTGATTATAAAGGTGCTCTACAGGTGTCTCCAAAGGTACTTGTTGGGTTGGCGTATTTCGAGATTAGGATTTGTCACTCTGATTGTCGGAGAGGTATCTCTGGGGCCTCTCGGTAATGCACATCACTTAAAGCCTTGCAAGCATTGCAACTAATGAGTTAGTTGCGGGATGATGTATTACGTAACGAGTAAAGAGACTTGCCGGTAACGAGATTGAACTAGGTATTGAGATACCGACGATCGAATCTCGGGCAAGTAACATACCGATGACAAAGGGAACAATGTATGTTGTTATGCGGTTTGACCGATAAAGATCTTCGTAGAATATGTGGGAGCCAATATGAGCATCCAGGTTCCGCTATTGGTTATTGGCCGGAGATGTGTCTCGGTCATGTCTACATAGTTCTCGAACCCGTAGGGTCCGCACGCTTAAAGTTTCGGTGACGATTGTATTATGAGTTTATGTGATTTGATGTACCGAAGGTAGTTTGGAGTCCCGGATGAGATCGGGGACATGACGAGGAGTGTCGAAATGGTCGAGACATAAAGATCAATATATTGGACGACTATATTCGGACATCGGAAAGGTTCCGAGTGATTCGGGTATTTTCGGGGGTACTGGGGAGTTACGGGAATACGAGGAAGAAGTAATGGGCCTCATGGGCCAAGTGGTGGAAGAGAGGAGGCAGGGCGCGCGGCCCCCCTAGCCCAAACCGAGTTGGACTAGGGGGCCGGCCCCCCTTTCCTCCTTTTCCTCCATCTCCTTCCTTCTCCTTCTCCTCCTTCCTTTCCTCCTCCTAGTAGGAATAGGAAAGGGGAGTCCTACTCCTACTAGGAGGAGGACTCCTCCTCTTGGCGCGCCCATAGAGGGCCGGCCGGCCTCCCCCCTTGCTCCTTTATATACGGGGGCGGGGGGGGGCACCTCTAGACACACAAGTTGATCTGTTGATCTCTCCCAGCCGTGTGCGGTGCCCCCTCCACCATATTCCACCTCGGTCATATCATAGCGGTGCTTAGGCGAAGCCCTGCGTCGGTAGCAACATCATCACCATCATCACGCCGTCGTGCTGACGGAACTCTCCCGTGAAGCTCTGCTGGATCGGAGTTCGCGGGACGTCATCGAGCTGAATGTGTGCTGAACTCGGATGTGCCGTGCGTTCGGTACTTGGATCGGTCGGATCGTGAAGACATACAACTACATCAACTGCGTTGTGTTAACGCTTCCGCTTTCGGTCTACGAGGGTACGTGGACAACACTCTCCCCTCTCGTTGCTGTGCATCACCATGATCTTGCGTGTGCGTAGGAAATTTTTGAAATACTATGTTCCCCAACACTACCCCCCTGGGCACGCCCCCTACCTCGTGGGCCCCCTGGTGGCCCTCCGGTGACCATCTTATGCTATATGAAGTCTTTCGATGGGAAAAAAATAAGAAGCCATGTTCTCGGACGAAACTCCGCCGCCACGAGGCGGAACCTTGGCGGAACCAATCTAGGGCTCTGGCGGAGCTGTTCTGCCGGGGAAACTTCCCTCCCGGAGGGGGAAATCATCGCCATCGTAATCATCAACGATCCTCTCATCGGGAGAGGGCAATCTCCATCAACATCTTCATCAGCACCATCTCCTCTCAAAAACCCTAGTTCATCTCTTGTATCCAATTCTTGTCTCCAAGTCCGGGATTGGTGCTAGTAGGTTGCTAGTAGTGTTAATTACTCCTTGTAGTTATTCTAGTTGGTTTAATTGGTGGAAGATCATATGTTCAGATCCTATATGCGTATTAATACCCCTCTGATTATGAACATGTTTATGCTTTGTGAGTAGTTACTTTTTTCCTGAGGACATGGGAGAAGTCTTGCTATTAGTAGTCATGTGAATTTGGTATTCGTTCGATATTTTTGATGAGATGTATGTTGTCTCTCCTCTAGTGGTGTTATGTGAACGTCGACTACATGACACTTCACCATTATTTGGGCCTAGAGGAAGGCATTGGGAAGTAATAAGTTGATGATGGGTTGCTAGAGTGACTGAAGCTTAAACCCTAGTTTATGCGTTGCTTCATAAGGGGCTGATTTGGATCCATATGTTTCATGCTATGGTTAGGTTTACCTTAATACTTTTGTTTTAGTTGCGGATGCTTGCAATAGAGGTTAATCATAAGTGGGATGCTTGTCCAAGTAAGGGCAGCACCCAAGCACCGGTCCACCCACATACCAAATTATCAAAATATCGAACGCGGATCATATGAGCGTGATGAAAACTAGCTTGACGATATTCCCATGTGTCCTCGGGAGCGCTTTTCTCTATATAAGAGTTTGTCCAGGCTTGTCCTTTGCTACAAAAAGGATTGGGCCACCTTGCTGCACTTTATTTACTTTTGTTACTTGTTGATTGTTACAAACTATCCTATCACAAAACTATCTGTTACCACTTATTTTAGTACTTGCAGATAATACCTTGCTGGAAACCGCTTATCATTTCCTTCTGCTCCTCGTTGGGTTCGACACTCTTACTTATCGAAAGGACTACCATAGATCCCCTATACTTGTGGGTCATTAGTGTGTTAAAGAGGTTCCTTCCCTCGTAAACCGGCGACAGGTGAGACCGGTACCTTCTCCTCATGACATCATCTGACGCACTTTTATCCAGCATAAGCCGATAGGCCTGTGCCTCTTATCCGGCCCGCTCAGCGGCCATCCTAATGTTCTCCGCTGCCAGATCTACCTTAGCTTGAGCTATCTGATCCTTCACCTTTGCAATTTCCACGTTATGTTGATCCTGATTCGCGGCGTCAACCTCAGCTGCTAGCAACATTGCCAAAGTGTCGAATAAATTGGACAAAGCCTGAGCCGGCGGTGGAGCAGAGCTCCCCGCCCCGGCTGGTGTTGCAGCTGCTGAACCGGAAATCACTACTGCGGCGGTAGAAGAATGCTGCACCGATTGTGTACCGGCCATGAAGATCGCAACTTGGCTCGGCGAATCAGAGAGGTCCGAAATACTGTCGCCATCGGAACCGCCACTAATCCGACCATCATGCAGCTGATACAGCGACTCGGTCTCTCCGGTTGAAGATTCGTCATGAGAGCAAATGATGGTTTCGCCACTAGATACCTATCTATCCTCAGATTCCACTCCATGGATGACTCCCACAAAGGCACGCTTTACGGTAGGCTGAACTCGGGCAGGTCTTGCACAGTGAGCCGTCTCGACGATGTCGGCGCAGATGTCTGGCTCAGGGCCTGGTTCGCCGATCTTGCCAATGAAGATGTGTATTCCTCCAAAGGGGACCTAGTACCCGTACTCAATGGAGCCGGCCTCGGAGCCCCAGCCTGCGTCGCCGATGTAGAGCTTGCCGCGACGACTCTTGGTCATCCGGCCCACAACATATCCCTTGAGTCCTTCGAAGCTGCCCTTCAAGAACTCGAAACCATCGCGCGATAGCCCCATGGTGGGCGCCAACTGTCGTGGTTTTGTCACGGCAGATGTCCTCATGAAAGGACTTAGTCGTGGAGCCATCGCGACGGGTTAGCTTGAAGGGGTTAAAGCGGACAAGGGACTCGAGGAATTATACTGGTTCGGCCCCTTACGATGAAGGTAAACGCCTATGTCCAGTTTGTGTTGGAATTGCTAGGGTTTCGATGACCAGGGAGCGAATCCGCTTTTCCTGGCTCTCGAGTTATCGTTTTTTTGTCCCTAAACCGCCGCCGGGTCATCCCCTTATATACACAGGTTGACGCCCGGCGGTTTAGAGAATCCCGAGGCTGGTTCATAAACGTGCCCGGCTCGGTTTCTACCTTTCCTTGCCTTACAACATAAGTTACATATCATATGACGGTTTATGTCTATGGGCCCTAATCCACTTTTGGGCCCTGGGCCTTCATGTTAAATCTCCTCCATAAAGCGCCATACTTATTGTCTTCATGGGCTTCAAACATGACTAACTCATTGTGGGCATAACCCGGCCCCTCATGGCCGGTTTATACCTACTAGTAATATCTCCAACAAAATCCATGTTCCAACATGGAACAAACTTCAGCTTCACCTACAACTAGCAATGCTATAAGAGGGGCTAAGTGAAAGCGGTAACATAGGCAAACAATGGTTTGCTAGGAAGGTGGGTTAGAGGCTTGACATGGCAATATGGGAGACATGATATAACAAGTGGTAGGTAGCGCGACATAGCGATAGAATGAAACAACTAGCAAGCAAAGATAGAAGTGATTTCGAGGGTATGGTCATCTTGCCTGCAAAGTTCTCATAGTTGTCGAAAGCTTGATCCTCGTTAGCGTACTCAACAGGTTCCTCGTTCACGTACTCATCTCCCGGCTCTACCCAAGGCAAGAACACAAGCAATGGAACAACAATCAATCACGGTGCCATGCGCAAGCAACATGATGCAATACATGGGATGATATGCAAGACATGATATGCAATGCATATGCGTGCTTCGGAACGGAAAGAATAATCAAAGCATCAACTTGGCACACCAAGTATGCCGCTGGAAAGATGAGATGATTTCGGTTGAAATCGATATAAAGATCACCGGAAACGGATGCACGGTTTGCAAATGGCAAGCAAAACAAAAATGACACAAAACTGCGATTAACAGCATGATGCCACCTAGAATGCAACAAGAAAGTAAGATACTGCACTCCAACATAACAACAAAGCATATTGCTGTGATGTAAAGGAGATGCTTGACAAAACATGAACACTGAGCTACGGCTAAATCACACTAGAATAGGTTCAAACAAGCATGGTAAAAGTGCAAAAGATATCAGCTTCACAGACTTAGTGAAAATACTAACATGTCAAAAACATTAGGAAACAAAGTTTAGAGCAAGCAAACAACATGCTACAGGAACATATCATAGCAAAAAAAAGGCATGCCATGATTCTACTAAATGCATAGAACAAAAGTCCCTTACTGAATAGGAGCCAAAAAGGCACAGAAGATATGATGGCACCCATGTAAACATAGCAAGTTTTATTAACACTTTCAGACTTAGAAGAAAAACAGAGCATGTCATAAACAGATTTATGATAGAACCTTTGCGAGCTCATGCCACTCACCACAAAGGATTAAATGACAACATAAGCATACCAATAGAAAGATGGCATGTTCATGAAGCTAACCATGGCAAGAGAAATTTCATCAGGTACCTGCATCACTAGCAACAACCATGAAAATTTTGATTAACATGTTAACAATCTGCCAGGAACATTTTATAGCAAAAGTAGAGCAAGCAAATGACATGCTAGAGAACTCCATAATTGCAACCAGGGGCATGAATGGATAGGGCATAACCACATGTTCAAAATATCCTTACTAAAGTATCTCAAAATAAGCATGAATCTCAATGTAGCATCAAGTTTACATGGCATCAAAATAACAACAGGAAAAGGACTTAGCAAAATCCTAAGTCCCTGAAAACAGCAACATCACGGAGCCTAGTTTGCATGCTTGTTCTAGTCACCACATAGATCACAAAAATACAAGACTTGCACCTCTGTAAAGATGGCATGGTATATCTCAAAACACATGTAGACCTCATGCTCAAAGGATGCACACATCAAATGCAACAAAAATGACAAATCACCATGATCTGATAAGTACCAGCAGCTAATATTTTATAGCACTCCTGCATCAATAAAAAAGGCATCATAATGGAAAGTAGCATGCATGGAAATGCTTCTAATATGAAGATCTCAACAAGACGAACATTTTGACATATCATATGCATGATTCGGAGCCACGGTCACCGAGATATGGCATGATGAAGGAGGCATAAAAATATCAGTGATTCGGGACTTAGAGAAAAATATACCCTCCGAAAACTGGACGGGGCGGATCCGGGAGAAAGTAGTGCAACGGGGCTGTTTGGTTAGACGGGTGGATGGATCTCGTCCACCCTCCGGTGGATCCGACTCCGGCGAGCGGCACGGTGGCCGGAGCCGGCGGGGACGACGGCGAGACGATGTCGCGGTGCACCAGCGAGCGGAGCGCGGTGCAGCCGGCGGCGAGCGGCGGCGGCCGAGGAGGGGCGGCGCGCGGGGTCGTGGCGGCGGCGGTGGCGGACCGCGACGCCGACGGAGAAGGCAGGCGGCGGCGGTGGTGGCGGAGCGCGACGCCGGTGGAGGAGGCAGGCGGCGGCGGCGGTGGCGGAGCGCGACGCCGGCGGAGGAGGCAGGCGACGGCGGGCAAAGACAGGCGGCGGCGGGCGGCGCGCACCCCGGCGACAGGCGGCGGCGGACGCGGGTAAGGGCGGCGTGGGCACATGCGGGTTTCAGTGGCCCGCACCAGGCCCGGCGGGTCGGCGGCGCGGGGGCGGAGCGGAGGCCACGTGTCCGGCGTCGCGGAGGGGAGATTTGCTAGGGTTTCATCCGCGAAATTTCGAGGAGGGGCACATATTTATAGGTTGACGGAGATAGGAGTGTCCAAATGAGGTGCGGTTTTCACCCACACGATCGTGATCCGACGACGGAGAACATGGAGGTGGTTTAGATGGGTTATTGGGCTGTTTTGAAGGGGTGTTGGACTACAATCCAAAGAGGTTTTTGTGGTTACCTGGTTAATAGTTGGAGCATCAAACGGCCTCCAAATGGAACGAAATTTGACAGGCGGTCTACCGGTGCTGTACCAAGGCCACTTGAAAAATCTCAACCCATTTCATATCATGATGACATGGTTTTTGTGGTTACCTGGTTAATAGTTGGAGCATCAAACGGCCTCCAAATGGAACGAAATTTGACAGGCGGTCTACCGGTGCTGTACCAAGGCCACTTGAAAAATCTCAACCCATTTCGAGAATGTTTTACTCCCGCTCACGAAAAGAGACAAGATGGGTGCGCCGGGTGCATGTGGGAGTGTCGGATTGCGAAACGGACAACGGGGAAAATGACCGGATGCATGAGACAAACACGTATGAAAATGAGATGCACATGATGACATGATATGAAATGCATGACATGAACAAAATGCAAAACGAATACAAAATCCAACCACGAAAGGAATCTTATAACTTAAAGCCGAAAATGGCAAGGGTCGGAGTTACAAATATGACAAGTTATATCCGGGGTGTTACAATGTCGGTCCTACACACTCGGAGTGTCTGACACCTCTCATATCCAATCCAAATCTGAAACAGATATGGGGTGGCTGGACGCGCCAGGCGGGTCCGCCATGTTGGGTTGACAGCGGGTTTCGACGCGGAAACCCATCAGTTTGATGGGCTTCTCCTCCGGGACGGGTGTGGACGTATTCATGCCGCCGCATGGCACCGTTTCGGCTATTCAAACCGGACAGCGACCCCCAACCCTAGCCGTATCCATTTCCCTCCATCTCCCTCCTCTCCGTGTCATCACCCCTGTATTCGTTCGCCGTCCGCCGATAACCATGGCCCGACAGAAGGCAACGACATACACCATGCTCACGTTGAAAACGAGGCCTTGAGCTGCTTGAGGAGATTCAGGCGTGGCACGAAGCTCGGATCACAACCGGCCTGCCTCCGGACTCGGGCAAGGAGGAGGTGGAGGTAAAGCAAGACGCAACCATGGAGGATGCGGAGCCGGAGGAGAAGGAGGACGACGACGCGGGCGAAGCGGATCCGGCGCCTCCGGCTGGGAGCTTCGCCATGGCGCAGTACGAGGTGGCCCAGGCGAAGGAGGCAGCGGAGCAGTAAGCCATGCTCGACTCCATCCAGTCGGAGGTCGAGGTGGAGGCCGACCGTCACTTCCTCTGCCTGCGGGGCGCGGAGTTCAATGAAATCTTCACCGAGATAGTGTCCGACGAGGAGTTGGAGATGCGGCAGGAGGTCATCCACCCAGAGGCAGGGCCGTCCGGCATGGAGGTTGTTGGCATCTTTGACGACGACGAGTACTGTAGGCTAGCTTAGATTACCTCTGTAGTACATAGATTTTATTTTGCATGCTTTGTATGGATTTTAGGTATTTATTATGAGTTAGCAGCGAAGAAAATTAAGAATGACTGGTTATTGCCCGCGGCTGGGTTTGCGCGTTGTACAGGGGTCAGATTTGTCAGGTTTGGCTCTAGGTGCTCATAGCAACCTACAAAAGAAGAAGGAGAAGAAGAATATACAACGAGGAACAATAGCATCATCATCATCCAAGGTATTAGCGGTTTGGCATGGTCTAACGACTGCTAGGTTCGCTCCATGACTGTTAGTTGGGGCACGCCTTTTCCGGAGCTCCGTGCACGTCCAGTCCAAGAACTATCTAGTAGTTTGGAATCATGAAAAATGTGCGTTGGAAGTTGGAACTAGGCCAGAGAGAGTAGCCGTAGCAAATGGAACAATCTCCTCTCGCAACTTTCTTATATATTTCTGATTGAAACAAATCTGTCACAACTCTCATGATTAAGTTTCATGACTTCCTTTTGATTCAGCCGGAGCTATCTCCTAGCTGTGGCGCGCCAAACAACACCCCCTCAAAAATATGACTCCCAAGTGAGTACCAGTAGTACAGGATGAAAAGCTACAGCTGACCAAACGCTGAAATCACATGATTTTGGACCTGTGCTGGTCTACTAGCTGTCAAGGAGAAGAAGAACAAAGAGGAAGAGCTTTTTTCTTTTGAGAGGTAGAGTTTTTTTTCGAAACAGAGGCCAAAGCGTTGCCTTTTTCATTAATTAAGGAGAAGAGTTTTGATGCGTAGGGACATCGGCCAGAATGATTTGCCATATACTTAACCGGCTGGTCCCTCCTAAATGCACATACTTAGCTCTCTGCACCAGCTTTTATTTGTACCAAGTACTGTACTAACTAAAGCGATGATCACTCGCAATTCTCTGGCTCCGAAAGTAGCCGAAACCTCGCAATCTGCTAGAAGAAGACCCGTACGTGGCATCCCTGTCGCAGACGCCTTGCACGCTACAAATGTTTCCGCTGTCTTTAGCATGTGCGGAATATTTCCACTAGTGTGTTTTTCCGTGATTTGGCTTTCAGAATCGTTCGTGATGTTGAGAACACCCTAACAATAGGTTGTGCGTGTAACATCAGGATGATTGGTCGATCACGATGTATGAGATAGGAACTCTGTTTCAGATTAATTACTAGCAGAAATGCTTGGAGTGGAGATGGAGCTGAACTTTTGTATGACAGTTTTCTGTGTATACGTCTGTACCGGTTAGAGCAGCAGTTCTACCGGAGTTTGTCATGCGTGCAATCGCCATATTGGACATGAGAAACACTTCGTATGTATATGTATGTGGAGACCATGATGGTTGTGCGCAAACACATAGTCGCCATAATGTGGCTTTCGTACCTTTTTTCTGTGCATCAACTCGATAGTTCCACACTCGACTTTATTAGAGGTTAAAACACTAATTCAAAATAACATTGCATCATAAAGTTGTTACATAGGGGTAGAAAATTCGGTTAACGACATTTTCGTACAAATAAACTGATAACTTTTCACGTCTTGGGAGAAGCACTAGGTTGTCCTCACCGTGACGACGGTGAATACATTGCACGGGACACATCATATCTGACAAATCCATACGTCATCTATGCGTGATGGTGTAACGGTCTGGCAACTTCGTTTTTGTCCCATTTTCTGCCGACGGTCATTGAGGTCGGGGAGGCCCAATATGGCGCAGTTTCTCTTGGTAAATGTCATTATCTAAATATTGAATTTGCACCATCGAATGCACTCCCTCTCCGTGTCTGTCAGCGCACCATCGTAATGGAACCAGATGGCGCGGTCGCTCTCCTTCGCAAACGCCTACTCGGCGACAGTCTTCTCAAAGAATTGGCCCAGGAGAGGTTGAGGCGTAGGCGGCATAGCGCTCATCCAATGTCTCCTTAACAGTAACTATCCTCCTATCCGGTTTTTATTTGACTGGATTGGAAAATACCGAGTCTTTGTTAGAAGCATCGCTGTCTCACTTGTTGAAAATGCTCGGAAGCAAGAAACCATCAAGTTCTTCTTCTTCTTCTTCTTCTTCTTCTTCTTCTTCTTCTTTATGAAACAGGTATATATAACCCAAGTCTTACCTAACCAAGTACTACAGGGGGCATAGAGATGAAGCAGCAGGTAAGAGCAACTCTAGCAGACCCCCGCATCCAGCCGGCACGCAAAACACGTTTGCAGTTTGTGGAAAAACGGCTTTGCGGGCCGGCGTGGACGGCCGCAGCCGCAGATGCAGACCCCGCATAACAGACCCGTAAAAAAAGATATTCGCGGAATATGCTCTTTTATGGGTCGGCTTTGCGGGGCCTGATCTGGCGCAGACCCTCCCGACCCGGAAAACCTAAATTTACACCTTAATTTGATCAAACATAATGTATTTCTTTGCTTTTTCAACAACATTGGATACATAAGACATCACCAAATCTTTGCTATAATAGTAAGACCAAAGAAAACAAGAACCACGAGTATGCATTTTAGAAGATTTCCAACTTGTATAACTGCTCCCACTAGTTGGACTAATATCTTCTCGATGCATTCATTGTTGATCTACGGATTCTTGATTTTACATTCTTCTTTCTTCATCTTTGATTCGAAAGAAGTAGACATTGCTTCCCCTCTAGTTGCACATGCAGCCGATTCATTGCCTTCGATTCTACTAAGGAGTGCACAAACATCTATTAATTTTCTTTCTATCAATAAATCAATGTATTCGCCTTTACAAAACCAAAATGAGCATCCATCTTCCTACACACATGAGTGAGCATGTTCGAAATGAGCTACCGCAATTGAACCAAAGAATGAGCTATCAAAATGAGCTACCGCAAGTGCACGTACCCCGTCGTTTTCGCATTTGAAGAACACCCATCCGGGGTGCTTCGGCGTGCCGGAAGTTAGCCGCAGCACTATCCACGAGCCCGGTGGACGACCGGATGAATCCATGCCTGCAAACCGTCGACGACGGCGGGAGGACGAACCAGTACATGCATGCGGCGATGCGACCTTGCCGGGGCTGCGGGAGATGCTCTCTGACCATTCCATCGCTTGGCGCAACCTCCAGCGGCCGGAAAAGGCAAATCCGGTGACCCGCAATGAAGGGCCGCAGATCCGCAACTTTCCGGCCCGCCGATGTAGGAGGGGGGGGGGGGGGAGGGGAGGCCTCGTGCGTGTGGCGTGCTTTCGGCGTGCTCCCGCCGGCTGCTTTCGCCGGAATCTTGGGTGGCGGCCCGGCGGCGGGGCGAGGGGGAGAGGGGAGGTGGTTGGTGGGGAAAGCGCGGGCTGAAATGTCCTCCACCAACCGCTTCCGTTTATATGCAGGGTACCGCAGCGACGAGGGGGAAACCAGCGTATTCGCGGGTTGGGGCCGAGATTTTGCCGCAGGCCGGCCGCCTTTGCGGGGTCTGCTCGGGAAGAATTTTCCGCGCGGACCCACATTTTAGCGGTTATTTTATGGGTCGGGGCCGGATGCGGAGTCTGCTAGAGTTGCTCTAAGATATACTCCATGCATACACGTATTAAACATGTTGCTAGTATGAGACAATATCATTAATTTTGACTAGATTACTATTGATGACCTTATATAAATGTAAAATGTATATTTTATAGTGGCCTTGTATAAGTAAACGAAAGGAGTATTAAGAGGAGGATGAATGAGGAGAATGAGAAAGAGTTTTGGGGGGTGGTGGATACAGGCTGGAAGTTTTGGTAGGAGATCCTTTCAGAGATGAATCTTGAGATGGATGTGCGTGCATGCATATTCCAGAACAAGAAGTGGTATGGTAGGTGGCGACTTTACACATGATGAAAAGAGGCGCAAGGCTGACATGGAGCCGTGTAGGCGGCGATAGCGAACCACCGGCCTCCGATCCATGACTGGCGGCCACGATGGACGGGAATGGGATGGACCTGACTTACTTTCTTCTCCCTAACTTAACAATTAAATTCGCAAAAGGACCTTTTAGAAAGAGATCTTGCCCGGTTTTGTGAGCCTGCTCCCGTCTTCCTAGCTGTCTTCAGAGTCTTAGTCCAGAAGCAAAGCAAGATGAGGAACTGATGGCAAGATTTTACTACTCCCTCCGATCTTTAAGTGACAAGTAATATGAATCGGTTATGCATTTTTTACGTTGGGCCTACAACGCCATGACTTGATCAACGAGCGAGATGTTGTAGTCTGCAGAGAAGGCACGATGTTGCGTGCACGGCTCACTGCTTACGCCCGTGCGTCCGCGGTGTTACCATCAGCGACCATGGTTGGTCCTACTCCTATAGCTAGCGCAGCAGACAGAACCACCTTCCAGGATGGCCAGGCACCAGCGACCTTTCCAGCCGCCACCGGCGGCGGCGGGGCCGGCGACGGCTTGTCAAACTCAACTCTTGGGCCCCGGCGATGCCTGACACCACGTTGTTTACCGAGTATCTTATTGCAGTACTGCTGCTTTGGCTCAGGAAATTGATAGTTAACAGGAAACTTGGGCTTTGCATCGCTGACACAAGCATAACTTTAACCGAGTTTTCATGCTAATTTATATTTATATATCCTGGATGCTTGTAGGCAGCCAATCGAAGGTTGTGCCTGAAACCAACACAAAAAGAAAATCACTGTCATCACTGCACTCGGTGCCACAGCTGGTCAGCAGTAATGCCAAGTGATTATAAGCTCAATTGCTGGTGCTCGAGAGATGTAACAATGTATACAACTATACAAGAAAATGAAATGACCTGAGTGGACACTCGGATAGATTCAATGGAACGTCACAGAGAAAGTCACGGATTTAAACCACATCGCTCTCGTCCCACTGCACTTCCTCCTCTTCCCCCAATAATTCATTCAATCTCATCCTCCAGAGCAATCCGTCCACATCACTCTCGTCCCATTGCACTTCCTCGTCTATAGACGGACTTAGCAAATCCGGCCCCTCAAACACCCATGGACACGCCCGGACGCGTCCGCAGGCACTCCTCAAAAAATGCAATCTACATCTGGATACCTCGATTACCATATCTTAAATCCATACAAACCCATGCAACTATGTCGACTACTTCATCACACTACACTAAACATGTCATCGGACTAGCAAAATTTGGCATGTTTGGCTATGCTGGAGTTCATCCACGGTTGCCCTTGCCCTTCCAGGCGTCCTAGCCGTCCTTCTCGTGAAAGTACCGGTTGAAGACGCAGTACGGATCGAGCCGGATCTGCTCGTCGCCGGAGTTGTCCTCGCCGTCGCTGTCCTCCTTCTCCTCCTTCAGTGGCAGTCCGGCCATGGCACAGACCGCCCGATTCTGCTCACGGGCGAGGGCGCGCGTGTTCCTCCGTTGCCGTTTCTTCACAATGCGGGCGCGGATGACTTCCTCCTCTACGGCCGTCCATGCCGCCGCTTCGGCCACCTCTGCCGCCGCCATTTCTGCTACGAGACGGGCCTTGGCGGCCCTTATCCTCTCCTTCCCACGGCGGGCTGCCTGTTCCTGGGGGACTCGCACTTTGCCCGACCGGTGATGGGGAAGGAGAGGTGTTCCTCCTGGGACCGCGAGGATCTAGCACCAGAGAACCCGAGCGTCCGGTGAGCCGATGCTATGGCGTCGCGGCGGACGGATCCATCTGTCGGCTGGGCACTGTCCTCCTAGGGAGCGGCGGAGTACAATGCGGATTGCCAGTGCCTCCTCCAATCCTCACGGGACAACACCCCAGTCGACAGATCCGGACTGGTCGGAATCTGATCCGCTGCCTGCCATGGCGCAGAAGGTCGCAAACCGCCGAAGGTGAGCTCGGGTGGCGGAGGGGAGTGGAGGGGAAGGGATTGAAGTGGCTAGGGTTTAGTCTGGCGAGCGGAGGGGGATGAATATAAGTGGGGTCAGGTAGGCCAGCATGGGCCGGGTTCGACCTGGCAGGCGTTCCCGGGCGCCCCCATATTTGGGCTGGATATGGGGGGTGCCGATCAGCCCGGGCGTTTGTGGGCCGTTTGAGGGGCCCGCCTGGGTCCAAATTTTGTGACCTGGCAGCCTGTCCAGTTGAGACGAGTTTGAGGGGTCAGGCTGTAGATGCTTTTAGAGTAGCAATTCTAGCGGGGTTTGTCATATGTGCAATCGCCATATTGGATATGAAAAATGCTTCATATGTATATGTATGTGGAGGCCATGACTGGTTGTGCGCAAACACATTATCGCCATAATGTGGCTTTCATATCTTCTTTCTGTGCATCAACCCGATAGTTCCACACTCGATTTTAGAGGTTAAAGCACTAATTCAAAATAACATTGCATCATAAGTTGTTACATAGGGGCAGAAAATTCGATTAACGACATTTTCATACAAATAAACTGATAATTTTTCACGTCTTGAGAGAAGCACTAGTTCCCCCTCACCGTGACGAGGGTGAATACATTGCACGGGACACATCATATGTGACAAATCCACACGTCATCTATGCGCGATGGTGTAATGCTACCTTGATACGTCTCCAACGTATTTATAATTTTTGATTATTTCATGCTATTATATTATCTGTTTTCAATGTTAATGGGCTTATTTATACACTTCTATATTATTTTTGGGACTAACATACTAACCCAAGGCCCAGTGCAAATTGCTGTTTTTTTTTGCCTATTTCATTGTTTCGCAGAAAAGAAATATCAAACGGAATCGAAACAGAATGAAACCTTCAGGAGAGTTATTTTTGAAACAAACGTGATCTAGGGGACTTGAAGTGGACGTCAAGCAACCAACGAGGAGGCCACGAGGCAGGGGGTCACGCCTACCCCCCTGGGCGCGCCCTCCACCCTCGTGGCTCCACCGACCTACTTCTTCCTCCTATATATGTCCACATACCCCGAAAACATCCAGAAGCACCACGAAACCCTATTTCCCCCGCCACAACCTTCTGTACCCAAGAGATCCCATCTTGAGGCCTTTTCCGGAGCTCCGTCGGAGGGGGCACCGATCACGGAGGGCTTCTACATCAACACCATAGCCTCTCCGATGATGTTTGAGTAGTTTACCTCAGACCTTCGGGTCCATAGTTATTAGCTAGATGACTTCTTCTCTCTCTTTGGATCTCAATACAATGTTCTCCTCGTTCTTCTTGGAGATCTATTTGATGTAACTGTTTTTGCAGTGTGTTTGTCGAGATCCGATGAATTGTGGGTTTATAATCAAGTTTATCTATGAACAATATTTGATTCTTCTCTGAAATCTTTAATGTATGATTGGTTATCTTTGCAAGTCATTTCGAATTATCAGTTTGGTTTGCCTACTAGATTGATGTTTCTTGCAAAGGGAGAAGTGCTTAGCTTTGGGTTCATTCTTGTGGTGTCCTTTCCCAGTGACAGCAGGGGCAGCAAGGCACGTATTGTATTATTGCCATCGAGGATAAAAAGATGGGGTTTATATCATATTGCTTGAGTTTATCCCTCTACATCATGTCATCTTGCCTAATGCATTACTCTCTTCTTATGAACTTAATACTCTAGATGCATGCTGGATAGCGGTCGATGTGTGGAGTAATAGTAGTTGACGCAGAATCGTTTCGGTCTACTTGTCGCGGACGTGATGCCTATATACATGGTTGTGCCTAGATATTCTCATAATTATTCACTTTTCTATCAATTGCTCGACAGTAATTTGTTCACCCACCATAATACTTATGCTATCTTGAGAGAAGCCACTAGTGCAACTTATGGCACCCGGGTCTATGTTTTATCATATAAGTTTCCAATCTATTTTATTTTGCAATCTTTACTTTCAATCTATATAATAAAAATACCAAAAATATTTATCTTATTATTATTATCTCTATCAGATCTCACTCTCGTAAGTGACCGTCAAGGGATTGACAACCCCTATTTGCGTTGGTTGCGAGGTTCTTATTTGTTTGTGTAGGTATGAGGGACTTGTGTGTAGTCTCCTACTGGACTGATACGTTGGTTCTCAAAAACCGAGGAACATACTTACGCTACTTTGCTGCATCACCCTTTCCTCTTCAAGGGAAAACCAACGCAGTTCTCAAGAGGTAGCAAGAAGGATTTCTGGCGCCGTTGCCGGGGAGATCTACCACAAGTCAAGACATACCAAGTACCCATCACAAACTCTTATCCCTCGCATTACATTATTTGTCATTTGCCTCTCGTTTTCCTCTCCCCCACTTCACCCTTGCCGTTTTATTCGCCCTCTTTTTCCGTTCCCCTTCTCTTTTCCGTTCGTCTCTTTTCGCTTGCGTCTTGTGTTGCTGTGTGTCGTTATGGCTAATTCTCCTATCTTTATAGTACTCCCGAGCATGAAGTTCTCAATTTTAAACAAAGGGAGAGTGAAAATTTAAAAGATGCTTGGTATAGAATTTGCAATGCTCAGAATAGATCCTCTAGGAAGCTATCCACTTCCGTTCTTCTTCGCAATTTTTATGTAGGCATCACCCCTTGAAATAGATATATTCTTGATACCATTATCGGAGGGAATTTCTTGGGTAGCCATATTTTTGATTCTTATAATGCTATGATAGATTTGTTTGGTCCACCTCCTCTCTTGGTTAATGGAACTATTTTAACTTTGGAACATGTGATGCAAACGCTTGAAATTATCGAAAATAAAGTTGCCTCAGTGGAGTTGATTGAAAATTTGGATAAAAAGATCCACAACCACATCACTCAATATGTATCTAAGGTAGGAGCTACTCTGAATTTTTTTAAAGAAAAAGAACCTATAGTTAACGAAATAATAGATCTAGATTCCACAAGAATTGGTAAACTTGAGGATATTATTACTAATTTAGGATCTGCCTTTTCATCCGTTAAAAATACTCCGGATCCTCCTACTACCAAGGTTGCCAAATTTATGCATGTTCCTAAAAATAAAGGTGAAACTTCTAGTAAGGAAGTTGCGGATCTCAAATCTATAAGTGTTCACCCCAACTTCTTCAATATCATTAAGGAACCTTTTGCTACAAATGAATTTCTTGATTTCTTGCCTAGGAGTTTGATAATTAATAAAAGAAGGAAACCCCTAAGGGTTATAAGTGTTCTATTGAAGAATTGCATATCAAAGATGATAATACATAGATCTATCCTTGCTTTTATGCCTAGCTAGGGGCGTTAAACGATAGCGCTTGTTGGGAGGCAACCCAATTTTATTTTTGTTTCTTGCTTTTTGGTTCTGTTTAGTAATAAAATTCATCTAGCCTCTATTTAGATGTGGTTTTATTCTTTTAATTAGTTTTTGTGCCAAGTAGAACCTTTGGGAAGACTTGGGGGAAGTTTTAGTAATCTTGCTGTAAAAAACAAGAAACTTTAGCACTCACGATTTTTGCTGCCATCGTTTACTGGAGAGTGAGATTAAGTTGATTATTTTTGCATATGATTAATAGATAAATTCCTCACGTCCAGCAATTTATTATAGAATTTTTGGGGTTACATAAGTATTTGAAACCTACAGATTACTACAGACTGTTCTTTTTTGACAGATTCTGTTTTTTGTGTGTTGTTTGCTTATTTTGATGAATCTATGGCTAGTATCGGAGGTTATGAACCATAGAGAAGTTGGAATACAGTAGGTTTAACGCCAATACAAATAAAGAATGAGTTCATTACAGTACCTTAAGTGGTGGTTTGTTTTCTTATACTAACGGAGCTCATGAGATTTTCTGTTTAAGTTTTGTGTTGTGAAGTTTTCAAGTTTTGGGTAAAGATTTGATGGATTATGGAATAAGGAGTGGCAAGAGCCTAAGCTTGGGGATGCCCAAGGCACGCCAAGGTAAAATTCAAGGACAACCAAAAGCCTAAGCTTGGGGATGCCCCGGAAGGCATCCCCTCTTTCGTCTTCTTCTATCAGTAACTTTACTTGAGGCTATATTTTTATTCACCACATGATATGCGTTTTGCTTGGAGCGTCTTGTATGATTTGAGTATTTGCTTTTTAGTTTACCACAATCATCCTTGATGTACACACCTTTTGGTAGAGACACACATGAATTGGAATTTATTAGAATACCCTTTGTGCTTCACTTATATCTTTTGAGCTATATAATTTTGCTCTAGTGCTTCACTTATATCTTTTAGAGCACGGTGGTGGTTTTATTTTATAAAAATTATTGATCTCTCATGCTTCACTTATATTATTTTGAGAGTCCTTTAGAACAGCATGGTAATTTTCTTTGGTTACAAAAATAGTCCTAATATGATAGGCATCCAAGATGGGTATAATAAAAACTATCATAAAAAGTGCATTGAATACTATGAGAAGTTGGATGCTTGATAATTGTTTTGAGATATAAAGGTGGTGATATTAGAGTGTGCTAGTTGAGTAATTGTGAATTTGATAAATACTTGTGTTGAAGTTTGCAAGTCCCGTAGCATGCACGTATGGTAACCGTTGTGTAACAAATTTGAAACATGAGGTGTTCTTTGATTGTCTTCCTTATGAGTAGTGGTCGGGGACGAGCGATGGTCTTTTCCTACCAATCTATCCCCCTAGGAGCATGCACGTAGTGCTTGGGTTTTGATGACTTGTAGATTTTTGCAATAAGTATGTGAGTTCTTTATGACTAATGTTGAGTCCATGGATTATACACACTCTCACCCTTCCATCATTGCTAGTCTCTTCGGTACCGTGCATTGCCCTTTCTCACCTTGAGAGTTGGTGCAAACTTAGCCGGTGCATCCAGACCTCGTGACACGATACACTCTGTCACACATAAACCTCCTTATATCTTCCTCAAAACAGCCACCATACCTACCTATTATGGCATTTCCATAGCCATTCCGAGATATATTGCCATGTAACTTTCCAGCGTTTCATTTATGACACGCTACATCATTGTCATATTGCTTTGCATGATCATGTAGTTGACATCGTATTTGTGGCAAAGCCACCATGCAAAATTTATAATACATGTCACTCTTGATTCATTGCACTTCCCGGTACACCGCCGGAGGCATTCATATAGAGTCATATTTTGTTCTAGTATCGAGTTGTAATCATAGAGTTGTAAATAAATAGAAGTGTGATGGTCATCATTAATAGAGCATTGTCCCAAATAAAAAAATAAAGGCCCAAAAAAAGAAAAAAAAGAAAAAGGGGCAATGCTACTATCCTTTTTTCCACACTTGTGCTTCAAAGTAGCACCATGATCTTTATGATAGAGAGTCTCTTTGTTTTGTTACTTTCATATACTAGTGGGTATCTTTCATTATAGAACTTGGCTTGTATATTCCAACAATGGGCTTCCTCAAATGCCCTAGGTCTTCGTAAGCAAGCAAGTTGGATGCACACCCACTTAGCTTCTTTTGTTGAGCTTTCATACATTTATAGCTCTAGTGCATCCGTTGCATGGCAATCCCTACTCTTTGCATTGACATCAATTGATGGGTATCTCCCTAACCTGTTGATTAGCCTCGTCGATGTGAGACTTTCTTCTTTTTTGTCTTCTCCACATAACCCCTATCATTATTCTATTCCACCCATAATGCTATATCCATGGCTCACACTTATGTATTGCGTGAAAGTTGAAAAAAGTTTGAGATTACTAAAGTATGAAACACTTGCTTGGCTTGTCAACGGGGTTGTGCATTATGAGAGCATTCTTGTGTGACGAAAATGGACCATGACCAAACTATATGATTTTGTAGGGATGTAACATCCCAAATTTTCAATTTGGAATGTTATACATTAGATCATCATTGCATATCATATTTTTTTTGCATTTTGGTTGATCCTAGAAATTCTACGCAACTCAATGAACCACGGAGAGAGTTGGGGATTTCGTTATTTTCATATTTGAGTTTTCTCAAATTTTGAGAATAGGATCAGTTGATTTTAATTATTTTATCATCAATTATTTCTATTATAAAAATATGAGAGAGGGAATAAAATGACTTTCCCGAAATAAAGAAATATTGAGGATTTAATAATAAAATCAAATAAGATTTTATTTCGGAGTTTTTCGGTGTTTTATTTAAATTTAGGAAAAATGTGCATTTTTCAAAATTGCATTTAGGCCCCAAATAAATGTTCACCTTGTGAGGCTTGATTTTAGAAGCCCGTGAAAATTTATTTCGGAAATTTTGGAGTCCGTTTAGTATTTCTTTTTATTTTTCTTCTGCGCGTAAAAAAATGCGCACCGACCTAGGGCGTGTCCGACTAGGACTCCCGGCCCGTTAGGCTATATGTAGCCGGGGGAGGCCCAACCGAAACCCTAGCCAACACCAAGCCGCCCCAGCCCCCGTCGCCGCCGCCGCCGCCGCACGCCGCCCGAGGTTCGCCGCCACCTCGATTTCCGCACCGGTTTTTTTATTTTTTTTCAAAAAATCATACGGTTTTTCCGCTATTTTTTAGATCCGGTTTTTTAATAGATCGGTTTTCCCAGTTTATTTAAATAGCGAGCGTTCGTCCGTTTGTTCGTTCTATCGAACGTTCGTCGTTTTTTTCTTTTTCTCGGATTAAATCCGTAATTTTTCTGATCGCGATTCCTGATCCGATTTTCGTTTTATTATATGTTTTCGCTCGTTTATCGGAATCAGGCGATTCAAGTGCCTGGAGTTTCGTCTCGAAACCCTCTATCCGTTTAACCAACTTAAACAAGATTTTGCTACTGTAAAATTTGCCCTAGATCCAGATTTGTAGAACGAAGTTGTTTTCTTTCGCCGTTTGACTTTCGTTGTTTGGTTCGATTTGATTCTTTTTGCCAACCAGAGTTCTTAAGTTGAACCTTCTGGTTAGATCTCTTATTTGAGTTTTACCCATGCATTAGATGATTATTTATTGTATGCTTGTTTGTTTGTCTGCGATAGAATACCCGGAGTGCGCCGCTTGTTACTTCGAATCTTTAGGTTTCGCGGATCATCAGCAAGGCAAGTAACACTTTGATCATACCTTTTTTACTACCCAGTTTTATTGCATTAGATCAAATCCTCACACATTGCATGATTAGGATTCTAATTAAATTGTGGGATGGGAAGTAGTTGAGGTAGTACCTATTACCTGTTTATTATCAAACCTTTGGGAGTTACTTCCGTGTTTGCTTATTATGCCATGCTATGCTAGTAGACGTGGATTGGGTGAGTGATATCCATGACATATGTGAGTTTGTTAATTAATGGTTTATCTAAGGTGGCAACTTAAACACACATCTGGGTGGATTGAGGCACCTGGGTATTCCAGGACTTGCCTGTTTTCTTTCGGACCGCCACCCAGGCTCAAAGGGATCATGAGACTATTCATACTAGAAACTTCCGTGTGCAGCCATAAGCTATTATGGGCTCTAGCATAGTTGACTAAGTCGTGCGAACTCTTACAGTGGTAGACTAGCAGATGTAGGGGATGTAGGTGGTACGGTCTACCCAATCGTAAGGTGCTAGCGCTTCTGAAAGACTATGTCTCGGTCATCCGTCTTCTCAAACACCTTGTAGTGCGAGAAACCAAACGGAGGCGATCGAGTCTTGTGGGGAAAAGTGCGCAAACCTCTGCAGAGTGTAATAAACTAATCATGATTAGCCGTGTCCCCGGTTATGGACATCTTGAGTATCTAGTACCTGGATTATCATGTGAATCTCAACATGTTACTCTAAATTAATTTTGTTGGGTTTTGTTTAATGATGATGCTTAATTGGGATTGAGAATGCTGTCAACCATTCTCAATGTTTAACAACTACCATGATAGTAATTAAATTTATTCCTTTGAAGTAGGGAAAAATTGGCTTTACGCAAAACTGTAACCATAGAGCTTTCCACCAGCCAAATATGCATATAGTATAGCTGTTTCATTCCATTACCCTCTATGTGTTACATTGCCAGCATATTCCATGTGCTGACCCGTTTCGGGCTACAACGTTAATGTTGCAAACTTTTCAGATGACGATTAAGGAGTTTTTAGGTCCTGGTTCTATACTCAGTGATGCCGTTGGACTTGATGGACTCACTTGTCTTCCAAGCCTTCCGCTGTTATCGTTATTAGATGGCCTTAAGCCATATTAATTGTAATAAGTTCTCTATTGAGACACTCGATGTAATAAGTGTGTGATTGCTACTCTGTTATAAATCCTCCGAGTACTGTGTGGTGTCAGCATTACTGATCCAGGGATGACACCGGAGAACAGAGATCAGACTGTTTGAGGTCTGGTCGCTACAGAGATGCTATCAGAGCACACGCTGACTGTAGGACACGACCACTAAGTTAGAGACCTAGATCACTATTCACTCTCTTCTCTTCTGACCTCTCATCTTTTCTACTCTTTAGGATGGCGGATGCAAGGAACAAGTTCACACAACCAGATGAAGATACACCCTTTGGACGTCACTTGAAGGAAGTCACTAGATACCTGAACATAGGAATACCAAGCTTCACCAGAACCTACAACGCCACTTTACCTGAAGAAGAGCGCTGGATGATTCAAGTTCAAGTTCCAGGAAGGACGTTCATGCCAGTCACTGAGCCCATAGAGTTTTCTTTTGATGCACCAACTTGGAGTCTAGGAATGAGCATGGCAGCTCACATCGCCATGGGACGCATTGGAGAAGTCTACCGCAATGACCTCAAGGATACTATCTACCGCAGAGATGAACACTGGGAGATGATCAGCACCAGGAAGGATAGATCAATTGCATCTTTTATCCAGGAGTTAAACCAGCACATTCGACGACGGGAGAACCAGATGTGTGCTGACATGATAGATCTGAAGAAGGCTAAGACTAGAATCAAGGAACTGGAGGAAGAACTCAAGGCTACACATGAAGATTATGAAGAAGAAATTGAAGTATTGGTGGAGAAAAATGACGACCTAATCAAGAAGATTGGAATATTTATGGGAGGCCCTACACCAGTAGAGGAAGACGAAGAACCCAAGGAGATTAGCCCGGAAGACTACATCATCATCGACGACACCGATTCAGATCCAGGCGGAAGCGATGATGACTATGTTGATGAAGCTGGAGCAGATATCATGGAGTCTGCAACTGAAGAATATTTCTAGTAGACCACCTCATCAGTAGTAGTAGTAGTCCACCATGTAAATATAGTAGTACGAGCACTTTTGCGATAGTTAGATCGATTGTATGCCCTTGTTTGATTGAATGAAGTGAATTGTTTGTTTTTGCCTCATGTGCAAATGGGTAGTGTTTTCTCTTTAGACCCCCTCTATTCTTACATCTCATCTTTTCTAAACCCTCAGATGCCTCCGAGACGTGACCCCGAATTTGCCTTTCCATCAGAGCTCACTCAGTTGATCCAGCAGCAGAACACATTGATGTAGTTGCTAGCCCAGAATCAGAATCAGGGGAACAACAACAACAACCCACCACCACCACCACCACCTGTTGACCACTTAGCCCGTTTTCTTAGGCTGAATCCGCCGGTGTTTTCCAGTAGCACCGAGCCGATAGTAGCAGATGATTGGCTCCGCAAGACAACTAGAGAGTTGACCACAGCAAGATGCACAAATGCGGAGAAGGTGAAGTTTGCCGCACATCAACTTGAAGGACCAGCAGCATCATGGTGGGAGAATTTCACAGCCACTTTCCCTGTCGACACTGTCACATGGGACCAGTTTCAGCAGGCTTTTCGTACTGTGCATGTTTCAGCAGGAGCTATGGCCATGAAGAAGCGTGTGTTTCACAACTTGCGCCAAGGAGGACGGACAGTTGGCCAGTATGTGGAGGACTTTAGTAAGTTAGCACGTTATGCCCCAGATGACGTCGCTACGGATGCAGCTAAGCAGGATAAGTTTCTGGAAGGACTGAATGATGAGTTGAGCATGCAGTTGATGGTAGCAACCTTCAACAACTACCAGAAGTTGGTAGATCGTGCTCTTATGATTGAAGGGAAGCATCAGCAAATTGAGAATCGCAAGATGAAGTATGGAAAAGGAAAGTACACTTCAGGAGCTCAGCAGAAGCCACATTTTACCCCTAGACCGGGAGGACATTTTCAGCATACCCATGGAGGAGGTAGCTCGCACAATCACAATGGCACCAGGAATGGAAATGGAAATGGAGGAAGCAATGGCCAGAATCGCACCAACCCATCAACCCCAGCCAAGAAGGACCTGAGCCAAGTCACTTGCTTTAAGTGTTCGAAGACCGGACATTATGCCAATGAATTCCCTGAAATACAAAATGGAAATGGCAATGGAAGCTCTGGGAAGAAGCCGAACCCTTTTAATAAGGGACAGGTGAACCACGTTAGCATGGAGGAGGTTGAAGCTCAGCCTGATGCAGTAATAGGTAAGTTTCTGGTTAAGTCATTTACTGCACTCGTTCTTTTTGATACTGGTGCATCACATTCATACATCTCAAGGGGATTTGTGGATAAGTATAACCTATCAACCCAAGCCCTTAGGTCACCCATGTTAGTAACCTCGCCTGGAGCAGAGTATGTGGCTAGTCTATGGTGTGATTGGTTACCATTAAGGATTGGTAACTATGTTTTTTCCTCAGACCTAATAGTATTGGAATCTCAAGGATTGGATGTGATATTAGGCATGGATTGGTTATCAAAGTATGAAGGAAATATTGAATGCACTAGTAAGTCAATTTTGCTTACCACCCCAGAAGGGAGAAGGATCAAGTATGTATCCCGACATGTGCCGAAGAGGACTCAAGTAAATTGCTTAACAGGAGTTGTGCAGGAGGAAGTACCAGTGGTAAGGGATTTCCCTGAAGTATTTCCAAAGGAGTTGCCAGGCATGCCACCGGATAGAGATATTGAGTTTTTCATTGAGCTATTGCCAGGCACCGGGCCAATATCAAAGAGACCATATAGGATGCCAGCAAAGGATTTGGTAGAAATTAAGAAGCAGATTAATGAGTTACTGGATAAGGGATATATTCGCCCAAGTTCTTCGCCTTGGGGATCGCTAGTACTTCTAGTGGAGAAGAAGGATGGATCGTTAAGGATGGTTGTTAATTATCGAGGATTGAACGAAGTAACGATTAAGAACAAGTACCCACTACCAATGATCAATGATCTGTTTGATCGATTGCAAGGAGCTAAGGTATTTTCCAAGATCGATCTGCGATCAGGATACCACCAGTTGAAGATTTGAGAACAGGATATTCCTAAGACAGCTTTTACCACCAGGTATGGGCTGTATGAGTATACCGTTATGTCATTTGGTCTGACTAACGCACCTGCCTATTTTATGAACATGATGAACAAAGTATTTATGGAGTTTTTGGATAAGTTCATCGTAGTGTTCATTGATGATATCCTGGTTTATTCGAAGAATGAAGAGGAGCATAAGGAGCATTTGCGTTTGGTACTTGGAAAGCTCAAAGAACATCAATTATATGCCAAGTTCAGCAAATGTGAGTTTTGGTTGAAGGAAGTAGGATTCCTCGGACACGTTATATCTGGAGAAGGTATAGCAGTAGATCCTACCAAAGTAGATACCGTGACCAAGTGGGAAGCACCAACTACAGTGGGAGAGATCCGGAGTTTTCTTGGACTCGCAGGATACTACCGGAGATTCATTGAGAATTTCTCAAAGATTGCGAAGCCTATGACGGAGTTATTAAAGAAAGATACCAAGTTCATATGGACGGAGGAATGTGAAGCTAGTTTCCAGGAGTTGAAGAAACGTTTGGTTACCTCATCAGTGTTGATTTTAGCAAACCAGACCAAAGATTATGAGGTGTATTGCGATGCTTCACGTAGAGGACTTGGAGCAGTGCTTATGCAGGAAGGGAGAGTTGCTTCATATGCCTCAAGACAACTGAAGCCTCATGAGTTGAATTATGCCACACATGATTTGGAGTTAGCAGCCGTAGTGCATGCTTTGAAAACATGGAGGCATTTCCTCATCGGAAACCATTGTGAGGTGTACACGGATCATAAGATTTTGAAGTACATTTTCACACAGAAGGAGTTGAATCTCAGACAAAGGAGATGGTTGGAACTCATCAAGGATTATGATATGAGATTGCAATACCATCCCGGAAAGGCTAATGTAGTAGCTGATGCCTTAAGCTGTAAGAGCCATGTCAATACATTAATGACGGGAGAAATACCCAAGGAGTTAGCAGAAAATCTTCGTGAACTATGTTTGGAAATAGTTCCGAGAGGCTATGTAGCAGTATTGGAGATTCAGTCAACCTTGATGGATAGAATCAGAGAAGCTCAGAAGACTGACAAAGAGATTGCCACTATAAAGGAGAAACTGAGCAAAGGAAAAGCTAAAGGATTTCATGAGGATGAGCACGACACCCTATGGTTTGAAGACCGTGTTTATGTGCCCAATGACCCGGAGATCAGGAAGTTGATTCTGCAAGAGGCACACGATTCACCATATTCGATTCACCCAGGAGATACCAAGATGTATTTGGATTTGAAGGATATTTTCTGGTGGACCGGAATGAAGAAGGATATTGCGGAGTATGTAGCAGTTTGTGATGTATGTCAGAGAGTAAAGGCAGAGCATCAGAAGCCAGCAGGATTGTTACAACCATTGCCGATTCCCGAATGGAAGTGGGATAAGTTAGGCATGGATTTTATCACGGGATTACCCAGGACTCGTTCAGGCTACGACTCGATTTGGGTTGTAGTTGATCGATTGACGAAAGTAGCTCATTTCATCCCAGTAAAGACCACTTACACTAGTGCTAAGTTGGCAAAGATATACATGACCAGGATCGTATGTTTGCATGGAGTTCCAAGGAGTATCATATCAGATAGAGGAACTCAATTTACCTCAAAGTTCTGGAAGCAGTTGCACGAAACTTTGGGTACCAGGCTAGAATTCAGTACAGCTTTTCATCCACAGACAGATGGACAGACCGAGAGAGTCAATCAGATTTTGGAGGATATGCTGAGAGCTTGTGTGCTAGATTACGGATCTAGTTGGGACGTCAATTTGCCATATGCAGAGTTCTCTTACAACAACAGTTACCAAACCAGTTTAAAGTTGGCCCCTTTCGAAGCCTTGTACGGAAGGAGGTGCAGGACACCGTTGTCATGGGACGAAGTTGGAGACCGCCAGTTGTTTGGACCTAACTTGATTAAAGAGTCTGAACAGAAGGTGAAGTTGATTCGCGATAGGCTCAAGGTAGCCCAGTCCAGATAGAAGAGTTATGCAAATTCTAAATGCAAGGAGACCATTTACGAAGTCGGAGATAGAGCTTATCTTCGAGTATCTCCACTTCGGGGAACAAAGCATTTTGGAGTTAAAGGGAAGTTAGCGCCACGATTTGTAGGACCATATCGAGTTTTGGAGCATATGGGAGAAGTGGCCTACAAGTTGGAATTACCTGAAGGATTGTCAGGAGTTCATGATGTGTTCCACGTTTCCTAGTTGAAGAAGTGTCACGCGGAGATGGCTGACATACCGTTGAGAGACATAGTGCCTTTGGAAACTATTCAGTTGGATAACGACTTGACCTACGAGGAGAGACCCGTTAAGATTCTCGAGTTTGCCAATCGAGTCACTCGCAGCAAGGTTATCAAGTTTTGCAAAGTTCAGTGGAGCCACCACACAGAGGATGAAGCCACCTGGGAACGAGAGGAAGAATTGCTCAAGGACCACCCTCACCTATTTCCTAGCCAACCTGAATCTCGAGGGCGAGATTCATCTTAAGGGGGTAGGTTTGTAACATCCCAAATTTTCAATTTGGAATGTTATACATTAGATCATCATTGCATATCATTTTTTTTCCATTTTGGTTGATCCTAGAAATTCTACGCCACTCAATGACCCACGGAGAGAGTTGGGGATTTCGTTATTTTCATATTTGAGTTTTCTCAAATTTTGAGAATAGGATCATTTGATTTTAATTATTTTATCATCAATTATTACTATTACAAAAATATGAGAGAGGGAATAAAATAACTTTGCCAAAATAAATAAATATTAAGGATTTAATAATAAAATCAAATAAGATTTTATTTCGGAGTTTTTCGGTGTTTTATTTGAATTTAGGAAAAATGTGCATTTTTCAAAATTGCATTTAGGCCCTAAATAAATGTTCACCTTGTGAGGCTTGATTTTAGAAGCCCGCGAAAATTTATGTCGGAATTTTTGGAGTCCGTTTAGTATTTCTTTTTATTTTTCTTCTGCGCGTAAAAAAAAACGCGCACCGACCTAGGGCCGTGTCCGACTAGGACTCCCGGCCCGTTAGACTATATATAGCCGGGGGAGGCCCAGCCGAAACCCTAGCCAGCCCCAAGCCGCCCCAGCCCCCCCCCCCCCCCCCGCCGCCCCGCCGCCGCACGCCGCCCGAGGTCCGCGCCGCCTCGATTTCCGCGCCGGTTTTTTTATTTTTTTCGAAAAACCGTTCGGTTTTTCCGTCGGTTTTTTTAGATCCGGTTTTTTTAAATAGATCGGTTTTTCCGGTTTATTTAAATAGCGAGCGTTCGTCCGTTCGTTCGTTCTAGCGAACATTCGTCGTTTTTTTCTTTTTCTCGGATTAAATCCGCGATTTTTCTGATCGCGATTCCTGATCCGATTTTTGTTTTAGTATATCTTTTCGCTCGTTTATCGGAATCTGGCGATTCAAGCGCATGGAGTTTCGTCTCGAAACCCTCTATCCGTTTAACCAACTTAAACAAGATTTCGCTACTGTAAAATTTGCCCTAGATCCAGATTTGTAGAATGAAGTTGTTTTCTTTCGCCGTTTGACTTTCGTTGTTTCGTTCGATTTGATTCTTTTGCCAACCGGAGTTCTTAAGTTGAACCTTCTGGTTAGATCTCTTATTTGAGTTTTACCCGTGCATTAGATGAGTATTTATTGTATGCTTGTTTGTTTGTCTGCGATAGAATACCCGGAGTGCGCCGCTTGTTACTTCGAATCTCTAGGTTTCTCGGATCATCAGCAAGGCAAGTAACACTTTGATCATACCTTTTCTACTACCCAGTTTTATTGCATTAGATCAAATCCTCACACATTGCATGATTAGGATTCTAATTAAATTGTGGGATGGGAAGTAGTTGAGGTAGTACCTATTACCTGTTTATTACCAAACCTTTGGGAGTTACTTCCGCGTTTGCTTATTATGCCATGCTATGCTAGTAGACGTGGATTGGGTGAGTGATATTCATGACAGATGTGAGTTTGTTAATTAATGGTTTATCTAAGGTGGCAACTTAAACACACATCTGGGTGGATTGAGGCACCTGGGTATTCCAGGACTTGCCTGTTTTCTTTCGGACCGCCACCCAGGCTCAAAGGGATCATGAGACTATTCATACTAGAAACATCGGTGTGCAGCCACAAGCTATTATGGGCTCTAGCATAGTTGACTAAGTCGTGCGAACTCTTACAGTGGTAGACTAGCAGATGTAGGGGATGTAGGTGGTACGGTCTACCCGATCGTAAGGTGCTAGCGCTTCTGAAAGACTATGTCTCGGTCATCCGTCTTCTCAAACACCTTGTAGTGCGAGAAACCAAACGGAGGCGATCGAGTCTTGTAGGGAAAAGTGCGCAAACCTCTGCAGAGTGTAATAAACTAATCATGATTAGCCGTGTCCCCGGTTATGGACATCTTGAGTATCTAGTACCTGGATTATCATGTGAATCTCAACATGTCACTCTAAATTAATTTTGTTGATTTTTGTTTAATGATGATGCTTAATTGGGATTGAGAATGCTGTCAACCATTCTCAATGTTTAACAACTACCATGATAGTAATTAAATTTATTCCTTTGAAGTAGGGAAAAATTGGCTTTACGCAAAACTGTAACCATAGAGCTTTCCACCAGCCAAATATGCATATAGTATAGCTATTTCATTCCATTACCCTCTATGTGTTACATTGGCAGCATATTCCATGTGCTGACCCGTTTCGGGCTGCAACGTTAATGTTGCAAACTTTTCAGATGACGATTAAGGAGTTTTTAGGTCCTGCTTCTACACTCAGGGATGCCGTTGGAGTTGATGGACTCACTCATCTTCCAAGCCTTCCGCTGTTATCGTTATTAGATGGCCTTAAGCCATATTAATTGTAATAAGTTCTCTATTGAGACACTCTATGTAATAAGTGTGTGATTTCTACTCTATTATAAATCCTCCGAGTACTGTGTGGTGTCAGCATTACTGATCCAGGGATGACACCGGAGCACAGATATCAGACTGTTTGAGGTCTATTCGCTACAAGGGATGAACTTTCTTTTGCCATGTTATTTTGAGAAGGCATGATTGCTTAGTTAGTATGCTTGAAGTATTATTATTTTTATGTCAGTATTAAACCTTTTTCTTGAATCTCTCGGATATGAACATTCATGCCACAATAAAGAAAATTACATTGAGAATTATGCTAGGTAGCATTCCACATCAAAAATTCTGTTTTTATCATTTATCCACTCGAGGACGAGCAGGAATTAAGCTTGGGGATGCTTGATACGTCTCCAACGTATCTATAATTTTAATTTTTGATTGTTCCATGCTATTATATTACCTGTTTTGGATGTTAATGGGCTTATTTATACACTTTTATATTATTTTTGGGACTAACCTACTAACCCAACGCCCAGTGCAAATTGCTGTTTTTTCCTATTTCAGTGTTTCGCAGAAAAGGAATATCAAACGGAATCCAAACGGAATGAAATCTTCGGGAGAGTTATTTTTGGAACAAATGTGATCCAGGGGTTGGAGTGGACGTCAAGCAACCAACGAGGAGGCCACGAGGCAGGGGGGCACGCCTACCCCCCTGGGCGCGCCCTCCACCCTCGTGGGGCCCTCATGGCTCCACCGACCTACTTCTTCCTCCTAGATATGTCCACATACCCTGAAAAAATCCAGGAGCAGCAGAAACACTATTTCCACCGCCGCAACCTTCTCTACCCAAGAGATCCCATCTTGGGGCCTTTTCCGGAGCTCCGCCGGAGGGGGCATCGGTCATGGAGGGCTTCTACATCAACACCATAGCCTCTCCGATGATGTGTGAGTAGTTTACCTCAGACCTTTGGGTCCATAGTTATTAGCTAGATGGCTTCTTCTCTCTCTTTGGATCTCAATAAAATGTTCTCCACGATCTTCGTGGAGATCTATTTGATGTAACTCTTTGCGGTGTGTTTGTCAAGATTCGATGAATTGTGGGTTTATGATCAAGTTTATCTATGAACAATATTTGATTCTTCTCTGAAATCTTTTATGTATGATTGGTTATCTTTGCAAGTTTCCTCGAATTATCAGTTTGGTTTGGCCTATTTGATTGATCTTTCTTGCGATGGGAGAAGTGCTTAGCTTTGGGTTCAATCTTGTGGTGTCCTTTCCTAGTGATAGCAGGGGCAGCAAGGCACGTATTGTATTGTTGCCATCAAGGATAAAAAGATGGGGTTTATATCATATTGCTTGAGTTTATCCCTCTACATCATGTCATCTTGCCTAATGCATTACTCTGTTCTTATGAACTTAATACTCTAGATGCATGCTGGATAGTGGTCGATGTGTGGAGTAATAGTAGTTGATGTAGAATCGTTTCGGTCAACTTGTCGCGGACGTGATGCCTATATACATGATCATGCCTAGATATTCTCATAATTATTCACTTTTCTATCAATTGCTTGACAGTAATTTGTTCACCCACCATAATACTTATGCTATCTTGAGAGAAGCCACTAGTGAAACCTATGGCCCCCGGGTCTATCTTTTATCATATAAGTTTTCAATCTATTTTATTTTGCAATCTTTACTTTCAATATATATCATAGAAGTACCAAAAACATTTATCTTATTATTATCTCTATCAGATCTCACTCTTGTACGTGACTGTGAAGGGATTGACAACCCCTTTAATGCGTTGGTTGCGAGGTTCTTATTTGTTTGTGTAGGTACGAGGGACTTGCGTGTAGTCTCCTACCGGATTGATACCTTGGTTCTCAAAAACAGAGGGAAATACTTACGCTACTTTGCTGAATCACACTTTCCTCTTCAAGGGAAAACCAACGCTGTGCTCAAGAGGTAGCAAGGAGGATTTCTGGCGCCGTTGCCGGGGAGATCTACGCACAAGTCAAGGGTGATGCAGCAAAGTAGCGTAAGTATTTCCCTCGGTTTTTTAGAACCAAGATATCAATCCAGTAGGAGACTACACGCAAGTCCCTCGTACCTAGACAAACAAATAAGAAGCTCGCAACCAATGCGATAAAGGGGTTGTCAATCCCTTCACGGTCACTTACGAGAGTGAGACTGATAGATATAATAATAAGATAAATATTTTTGGTATTTTTATGATATAGATTGAAAGTAAAGATTGCAAAATAAAATAAATGGGAATCTTATACGATAAAAGATAGACCCGGGGCCATAGGTTTCACTAGTGGCTTCTCTCAAGATAGCATAAGTATTACGGTGGGTGAACAAATTATTATCAAGCAATTGATAGAAAAGTGAATAATTATGAGAATATATAGGCATGATCATGTATATAGGCATCACGTCCGCGACAAGTAGACCGAAACGATTCTGCATCTACTACTATTACTCCACACATCGACCGCTATCCAGCATGCATCTAGAGTATTAAGTTCATAAGAACAGAGTAATGCATTAGGCAAGATGACATGATGTAGAGGGATAAACTCAAGCAATATGATATAAACTCCATCTTTTTTCCTCGATGGCATAAATACAATATGTGCCTTGCTGCCCCTACTGTCACTGGGAAAGGACACCGCAAGATTGAACCCAAAGCTAAGCACTTCTCCCATTGCAAGAAAGATCAATCTAGTAGGCCAAACCAAACTGATAATTCGAAGAGACTTGCAAAGATAACCAATCATACATAAAAGATTTCAGAGAAGAATCAAATATTGTTCATAGATAACTTGATCATAAACCCACAATTCATCGGATCTCGACAAACACACCGCAAAAAGAGTTACATCAAATAGATCTCCAAGAAGATCGAGGAGAACATTGTATTGAGATCCAAAGAGAGAGAAGAAGCCATCTAGCTAATAACTATGGACCCGAAGGTTTGTGGTAAACTACTCACACATCATCGGAGAGGCTATGGTGTTGATGTAGAAGCCCTCCGTGATCGATTCCCCCTTCGGTGGAGCTCCGAAAAAGGCCCCAAGATGGGATCTCTTGGGTATAGAAGGTTGCAGCGGTGGAAATAGGGTTTCGTGGTGCTCCTGGACGTTTTCGGGGTATATGGATATATATAGGAGGAAGAAGTAGGTCGGTGGAGCTACGAGGGGCCCACGAGGGTGGGGGCGCGCCTTCCAGCCTCGTGACCTCCTCGTTGATTTCTTGACGTCTACTCCAAGTCCCCTGGATCACATTTGTTCCAAAAATAACTCTTCCGAAGGTTTCATTTCGTTTGGATTCCGTTTGATATTCCTTCTCTATGAAACACTGAAATAGGCAAAAAAACAACAATTTGCACTAGGCCTTGGGTTAGTAGGTTAGTCCCAAAAATAATATAAAAGTATATAAATAAGCCCATTAACATCCAAAACAGATAATATAATAGCATGGAACAATCAAAAATTATAGATACGTTGGAGACGTACCATGTAACGGTCCCACGACTTCGTTTTTGTCCCATTTTCTGCCGACGGTCATTGAGGTTGGGGAGGCTCAATATGGCTCAGTTCCTCTTGGTAAATGTCAATATATAAATGCTGAATTTTCACCATCGAAAGCACTCCCTCTCCATGTCCACCAGTGCATCATCGTAATGGAACCAGATGGCGCGGTCGCTGTCGGTGTCAAAACCGGCGGATCTCGGGTTGGGGGTCCCGAACTGTGCGTCTAGGCCGGATGGTAACAGGAGGCAAGGGACACGAAGTTTTACCCAGGTTCGGGCCCTCTCAATGGAGGTAAAACCCTACGTCCTGCTTGATTAATATTGATGATATGGGTAGTACAAGAGTAGATCTACCATGAGATCGGAGATGCTAAACCCTAGAAGCTAGCCTATGGTATGATTGTTGTTGTGAATGTTGTCCTACGGACTAAAACCCTCTGGTTTATATAGACACCGGAGAGGGTTAGGGTTACACAAAGTCGGTTACAATGGTAGGAGATCTACATATCCGTATCGCCAAGCTTGCCTTCCATGCCAAGGAAAGTCCCTTCCGGACACGGGACGAAGTCTTCAATCTCGTATCTTCATAGTCCAGGAGTCCGGCTGAAGGTATAGTCCGACTATCCGAACACCCCCTAATCCAGGACTCCCTCAGTAGCTCCTGAACCAGGCTTCAATGACGACGAGTCCGGCACGCAGATTGTCTTCGGCATTGCAAGGCGGGTTCCTCCTCCAAGTACTTCATAGAAGATTTTGAACACAAAGATAGTGTCCGGCTCTGCAAAATAAGTTTCCACATATTGGCATAGAGAGAATAACATTTACAAAAATCTAATCTGCTAACGTATTCCGTAGTGTGACACACCACAGCCAAGCCTTTATGCGAGTCGTTTTATTATCCCACCTCAGCGTGTCATGCGAGGCGGTTTCCTTGGCACGTCTTGTTAAAGCAGAGATCGTGTCCCCTTATCCCGGGATTCTCATCAATACGGGGGTGTGTAACCCAACCGCTTCTAGGACCCCTAGATTATAGGCAAGTCCAAACGGACACGGAGATGACGCTTGATATTCACCCTCTTTATAAAGGGACAAGGCTTTTATTTTTCCCTCCCGTGCTCAATCGAATCCTTCCCCCACCTCAAGCTCAAATGCCCAAAGTTCAGGTCAGGTGCCCCGAACCTTCAGTCATGTTCGGATCTAGCCTTCAAGGCCGATGGGTGCCTTCCTCCGTCACGGAAGAAGACATCAAAAAGTTGAGGGAGGCCAGATATCTGACCGCCGAGATTTTGCATCGGCTGCCTCCTTGAGGGCAGGACGTTCCCACCCCCGAACCCAACGAGAACATCGTGTTCGTCTCCCACTTCCTCCGAGGTCTAGGCCTTGCTCTGGATCCTTTCGTCAGGGGTTTGATGTTTTATTATGGGCTAGACTTCCATGATCTAGCTCCGGGCTCCTTTCTTCATATCACGACATTTATTGTCGTGTGCGAGGCCTTCCTCCGGGTTACCCCTCACTTTGGCCTATGGCTCAAGACCTTTGAAATAAAGTCGAAGATGATCGAGGGGCAACATGCAGCGTGTGGAGGTGCCTCAATACGCAAGATGACGGGAGCTCCGCAGCCCAAAGGTTCCATCCGAGAGGTGTCTGAATTGTGGTAGCAGGAGTGGTTCTACATCACGGCTCCTAGAAGTGCCAAGTGGGCGGCCGCCCCTGTTTTCCGCTCGGGACCTCCACCACAACTGATGTCATGGATCAGCAGAGGTCTGAGCTGGGGTCCAGCCAAGGACGTGCCTATACTGCAAAGCCGCATTCGAGATCTCTTCAATGGAGATTTCAGTTTGGTTGCGGTAATACAAGTTATGCTGGTTCGTCAAGTCCAGCCTTGCAAACGCCGGCCTCTTCGCCTGTGGGAGTTCAATCCCGAGGGACCGCGTGTCATTCAAAATTTTCTCGGCCTGACGCACGAGGAGATGTACAAGTCATTCTTTGGACCTCAGGTGGAGTGTCCGGAAATCACCGAGGACGTGGGCCTGAGTAGTATCCGCGCCGCCGAACAGGTAAGCCATCTTCCGGCCGAACATACTATCTCTCCTTTGTTACGAAGTTATTTCTGAGAGTTCGCTTTTTGACCAGGACTGGCTAACAAAGGCGAAGTTGATTCGGTGTTCGGCCCCCCTCCCTGAGGGTTTCGATAATCCGGTATTGGAAAAGATGCTCCAGACCGCACCTTGCCCGGAGCTCTTGAAGGAAGTTACTGTGGAGGATAATACGGGCGGACATAGGCCCCCAACGCTGCCCATTCTAACCAAGGGAGTAAGCGTCTCCATGAAGCAAGACGACCAGAAGAGGAAAAGTACTGCGCCCGGGGATTCGGAAGCCGAAGCTTCCAAACGAGAGAAGAAGTCTCCCACAGAGGGTCCTACCTTGGGGGGCGCTGTTGCCGCACAAAGTCCGCGGGGGGATCAATTCTCCCGCGAGTCGTAAGTGACCCGAAATACTTTAATAGTACAGATATGCCATCTTTTTATTCTGAGAAAATAACCACCGCATATATCTTTGCAGTTCGGGCCTTAGCCCCTCTCAAATGAGCTCGTCTTCGGGGGATCTTCTTCCAGGGATGATGGAGAGTGAAACGCCTCCCCCGGACTCCTCCGCTCCGGAAGTGGGCGACCCTGAAGTGTCGTCGCGGAGGGCCTCTCCGAGTCCGGTGAGGCCAGAAGATAATCCCATTGACCCCCCAAGCTCCCAGTTTCCGGCTCCCGAAGAGAGCAGACAAAAGAGTCTGGCACCGTCTAGTGTGCGATCGGATGTTCTGAGGGAGTTGGTGGGGCGAGCGGCCATCTCAGATGAACACCGTGTGCTGATGAATACGGTGATGGAGAGAATATCGTCCGCCGAAAGCGGATTGCATGAAGCTTTTATGAGTCTACTGACAGGCTTTGAGGTACGTAAAATAATGTATGATAGTCTTGCACATGCTAGGTGTGCCCTGTGTAGATAGTAGCCCCTGAGACTCTGGTTGTCATCGGAAACGACGACGAATAGAGGATCATATTCCCAGGTAATAACCATACTGCCTCTATGTGCAGGTGATGGAAGCTCCGGTGGCTAGCCGGACTAGCGAGTTTGCCCATTTAGAACGGTAGTTGGATGCGGCAGACGCCGACATCGAGATCGTTAACAAAAGGCTTGACGAGGCACAGGGTAAGTTTCATTATCTAGTAAACGCCACATAGGAAGAGCAGCATGATGCCAGTATCTTTAATATGTTGTGACTGCAGATGGAGCTTCCACTGTTGAAGCCTTGCAGGCAGAACTTGCCCGAGCCAAGGAACAAGCGAGGTTGGGTAATGCGACTGCTTTGAAGGCGGCCG
The DNA here is from genome assembly GCF_056163025.1 of Triticum urartu. Lineage (NCBI taxonomy): Eukaryota > Viridiplantae > Streptophyta > Magnoliopsida > Poales > Poaceae > Triticum > Triticum urartu. Next base: position 36,572,633 of record NC_141877.1, read on the forward strand.
AAGAGTTGCAAGCCGAGAAGGCCGCGCATGGCGAGAGCCGAGACAAGATGGCCAAGATGGCCATAGAATTAAAAGCCGCCGCCGACCATTGCCGGGTTCTTGAAAAGGAAAACCAAGCGAAGGCATCGGACCTTGAGAAGGCTGTTGCGACGAGAAAGGACCTCCGCTCTACTATGAGGGCAAAGAAGGAGGAGCTGCGGGAAGCCGGGGATATTGTAGCTAGGAAATCCTTTATGTTGCGGAGGAAGTTCGGACATCCACGGTATGGCCCTCTGGATCGGCTGTGGAGTTCGGAGGATGTATATATGGATTTGGCGGCGAGCGCTGCCGATGCGGCCAAGTATTTCCAGGGTCAGACGGACCGTGAAGTAGACCAGCTGTTTTGGATACAATTCCTTTCTCCCGAGCGTCCTCTTTCATTGACTGACCAATTATCTGAATGGGCCAAACTAAATAGGTTGTCCGGACTCTCCATGAGGTCTGTTGTGGATCAGCTATGGCCGGAAATTTCAAAACCAAACAGCTATTTCAGCTTGGTGCAGCAGTTCCTTGACGTGGTGCCACGCATTAATGCGATGAAGAGGTCGGCGTGCATAGAGGGCGCACGGATGGCCTTTGCCCGTGTTAAAGCATAGTAGGCGGAGATGGATGCTACCACTGTTGCAGCGCGGGATTCGGCCATGGGTCGAAGGGCTGCTGAGCACTACTTTGAAGAAGTTCTTGAGGGTGCTCATTTGATAGAGACCCAGTGCTCAAAAAATATTATGTTTGAGTGATATGTAATCTCACTGTAAGCGAAATGCTTTTATAAATTTTTATAAGGCTATTTTTATACTTTTGCCTGAAAGTAATATGATGCCTCCTGGGCGGCCGTTTATGTATACATGTGTATAACCTGAAAGATTGCAGCCGTCGGCTTCAACCCTCACGCATATAATGCGGAGGTGCTCGCAAAAACACGCGTTCACACTTAACCCAACGTCTTGGTCCTATTAAGGAGGTGATAGCGGAGCGAGCGAGGTAACCGGACTATAATGCTTTAGCACTTTCACTTAGCCATATGAGTTTGATAGTGGGGCTACTAAATAGCCCCTGGTGGCTCCGCACTTTCCTGATCCCGGGGTGCGTACATGCCTGGCTGGAAAACGGCCCTTCGTTAAGGCAGAGGAATTCTAACATTCCAACAGGTCATCGAGTGGTTGACCAGTCTCACGCTATATCATGACAGTCAGTTTTTGGCTTTCTCTACTGAGGTGCTCGTCCGGATGAACCAGGGCACAATCGCAGTAGTTCTCCTGGTGCTACCGTAGCCGGTAAAGCGGAACGTAAGGCACCAAAACATAGGAGCCGGGCAAACCCAACATTTGACCAAAGACAATGATTCGGAGCTGATGCATATAAGGCCAAACTCACGACGCCGAACACTCCCTAAGGTATTCGGTCTTAGTGGTATAAACCGGGCCTAAATAATGGCCTTTCTATGAAGCCCCATGTGTCCAGGTACGTGCATTGTTCTGGCATGGCCACATGACAAGACGTCAGCATCCTTCTCAACGGTGGATATGTATCAACAAGAGACAATAAAAATGGTTTATGCAGGGTCTTAATCTAAAAAGAATCCTTGGAGCGGGTCCCAGCTGCACGTCTGCGCCTGTGTCTCCGTTGTGCCGTATCCTGGATGGTGTAGCACGATGATCCTCTGTAAAAGAGAGGAATTTAGGTGAAAAAGTTGTCGTGCAAAATGATAGTTTTTAAGGAAACCATGTATAATTCAAGATGAGGAGAAATTGCCACTTGTCTGCGCGCGTTGAGCCCCTTGTATTGACAAATAGGGGTGTGGCCATTTATTCGGTATAAGTAGCGGCGCCGGACTCGATTAGTTGTGTCTGAGGTCTTGACGACCTATTGGATGCTTTCGCTAGTCCGGGCGCCTTTAGTGTGCAGCTGCCAAGGAAGCCTCACTCTCTTCGGCGCGCAGAGATCGCTTGATATTTCCATGCACTGAAATGATGCCACGTGGACCGGGCATCTTGAGTGTGAGGGAGGCATAGTGTGGTATTGCATTAAAGCGAGCGAAAGCTTCGCGTCCGAGCAGTTCTTGATAGCCACTTTGAAACGGAGCGATGTGGAAGGTTAAATGCTCGCGACGGAAGTTATCGGGGGAGCCGAATATAACCTGTAGTAGGAGGGAGCCCGTACAACGAGCGCCTGGGCCTAGCATTACTCCTTTAAAGGTAGTATTGCTATGGCGAATTTGTGTTGGGTCTAACCCCATCCCGTGGATTGTATCCTGATATATTAGGTTTAGGCTGCTGCTGCCGTCCATCAAGACTCGTGTGAAGTGATATCCGCCAATTACTGGGTCTAATACCAGGGCAGCCCATCCTGCGTGTCGGATACTTGCTGAGTAATCGCGATGGTCGAAAGTGATCGGTTGAGATGACCAGTGGCAGGACTTTGCGGTGACAGGCACTTGGGTATATTTTCCTGGGAGTGCCGTGTTGTTTTTTCCCTTGATCACGTGTAACACGTTTACTGTTTTGACTTCTGGTGGAAATTTCTTTTGTCCCCCCGTGTCTTTCTTGGGAGGCTCATCCTCGTCTTCACTTGGTGTATCCTCCCCCTTGTGTACGGCGTTGAGCTTGCCGGACTGCTTGAAGACCCAACATTCTCTATGGGTATGATTAGCAGGTTTACCAGGGGTACTATGGATCTGACATACTTGGTCCAGAATTTTGTTGAGGCTGGACAGTTCATCCCTGGTGCCTTTAGGCGGCGGCTTTTGACCTGGCCGAGAGCTTTTGAATCCGGCATTTACTGTCGTGCCCTTCGTGATGTCTTCTTTATTCCGGCGTTTGTTATTGCTGTTGCGCCGTGATTTCTCGTTTCCATCTCTAACTTCAGATGTTCTGGGGTCGCTGGTGCTGCATCTGGCTAGGTAGCTGTCCTCGCCCGCGCAAAAGCGGGTCATGAGGTTTGTTAATGCGGCCATCGTTCTCGCCTTATTTTGGCCGAGGTGTCTGGCGAGCCATTCATCACGGACGCTATGCTTGAAAGCTGCCAAGGCTTCGGCATCCGGACAGTCGACAATCTGGTTCTTTTTAGTAAGAAACCTGTTCCAAAGCTTTTGGGCTGACTCTCCGGGCTGTTGAGTTATATGACTCAAATCGTCCGCGTCCGGAGGTCAGACATAAGTCCCTTGAAAATTTGCTCGAAAGGCCTCTTCGAGCTCTTCCCAACTTCCAATGGAGCTTTCGGGGAGGCCTTTGAGCAAGTGATGAGCTGGCCCTTTGAGCTTGAGGGGTAAGTACTTGATGGCGTGGAGATCATCTCCTCAAGCCATATGGATATGAAGGATATAGTCCTCAATCCAGACCCCAGGGTCTGTTGTTCCGTCGTATGCCTCTATGTTTACGGGCTTGAATCCCTCTGGAAATTCATGGTCCAGCACCTCATCGGTGAAACATAGGGGGTGTGCGGCACCCCTGTAGCTGGGTGTACCGCATTGTTCGGATGTTTGTTGTGTTGCATTGTATGCTGGGGCGCGCTTGTGTGGTCCATAGATGGATCTTGTTGCGCCGTCCTTTGGGTGCGAGCCCTCGCATGGGTCGCGTTTGTATTGTGAGTGGCGTTATATGTCGCTTTGTGTTGATAGAGGGGTCATCTATCCGACCAGGTGGCTGCTTTGATATTTGGTTGTGGGGGGTCTGAGGCCTCCTCATCGAATTTAGGTAGCAGCTTCCGCTTTGGGTGGCTCTTGGAGGGGCGATTGTCATCGTACATCGCTGCTGTTTTGAGTATTTTACTCCATCTGATGTGGAGTGTGTCTTGCGCAGCCTTGAGCCTTTGCTTCTGCTTTTTCAGACTCCTCGCGGTGGCAACAAGCCTTTTACGGGCAGTCTGCTGCTCCGGGTGCCTGTCCGGCGTTATGTCGTCTGGACCATTATCCTTGATAGGATTTGTTTATTCGGTTTGATTATCCGGATTGCCGTTGTCCGGCAGCGGTTCGCCCTACTCCAGCGCTGGGTCTGTGTGATCGCTATTTCTATCGAGGCGGGATTTGGGGCGGCGCTTGCGTCGCCGCTTTGACTGCTTTTCGAGGGAACAAGCCTTCGATGCGTCCTTCCGGTCCTCGTCGTCATCTTTTGGTGCGTCCACCATGTATACGTCATATGACGAGGTGGCGTTCCAGGGCCCAATAGGCGCTGGTTCTTCATCGTCTCCTTCATCGGCGTCCATACCGTCGATGTCTTCGGAGTCGAAGTCAAGCATGTTGGTTAAATCGTCGACAGTGGCTACAAAGTGGGTGGTGGGTGGGCTTTGAATTTCTTCATCGTCCGTATCCCAATCTCGCCGACCGTAGTCCGGCCAGGGCTCTCCTGATAAAGAGAGGGACTTTAGTGATTTCATAATATCGCCAAAGGGCGAGTGCTGAAAGATGTCCGCGGCATTAAACTCCATGATCGGCGCCCAATCGGATTCGATCGGCAGAGGCGCGAATGGTTCGGAGTCCGGAGAGGAGTCCGACTCCTTGGAATCACGAGTCTCGCGGAGTGCGGGGCTGGTGTTCGGCTCGAGCGCCGTTAGGATCGCAGCCCCTGAGGAGGCGTCCAACCACCCATCCTCGATCGGTGCAGTTGGCTCCGAATTAAGGGTCGAAGCCGATGCTGGTGCGGCCTTCAGGGCACTGTTATGCGGCAGAGATAGATCATGCTCGTCGTGGCAGTGCGGCGCGCTCGACAGTGGCTCGAATCCGTCGAAGATCAAGTCCCCGCGGATGTCAGCCGTGTAGTTTAAACTTCCCAATCTGACCTGACGGCCAGGGGCATAGCTTTCGATCTGCTCCAAATGGCCAAGTGAATTGGCCCGCAGTGCAAAGTTGCCAAAGACAGAGATCTGTCCGGGGAGACAAGTTTCACCCTGGACTACGTCACTATCGATGATCGTAGGAGCCATCAAGCCTGACGGCGACGACACAGAGGAACTCTCAATGAAAGCACCAATGTCGGTGTCAAAACAGGCGGATCTCGGGTAGGGGGTCCCGAACTTTGCGTCCAGGACGGATGGTAACATGAGGCAAGGGGCACGATGTTTTACCCAGGTTCGGGCCCTCTCGATGGAGGTAAAACCCTATGTCCTGCTTGATAAATATTGATGATATGGGTAGTACAAGAGTAGATCTACCACGAGATCGGAGAGGCTAAACCCCAGAAGCTAGCCTATTTTATGATTGTTGTAGTGAATGTTGTCCTACGGACTAAAACCCTCTGGTTTATATAGACACCGAAGAGGCTTAGGGTTACACAAAGTCGGTTACAATGGTAGGAGATCTACATATCTGTATCGCCAAGCTTGCCTTCCACGCCAAGGAAAGTCCCTTCCGGACACGGGACGAAGTCTTCAATCTCGTATCTTCATAGTCCAGGAGTCCGGCTGAAGGTATAGTCCGGCTATCCGAACACCCCCTAATCCAGGACTCCCTCAGTCGCTCTCCTTTGCCAACGCCTACTCCGTGACAGTCTCCTCAAAGGATTGGCCCAGTTGACGGTCGAGGCGTAGGCGGCATAGCGCTCATCCAATGTCTCCTGAACAATAAAGCGATGGGGATATGTCCTGCATGGTCAAAGCATTTTACACACATACGGTATCTGCACGTAGCCACGCTCGACATCCCAAATAACGTCATTCCAAATCTGACCACTAATAGAGGAGGGCAATGGCGATGATATGGCACTCGGTTACCTCTACTCTGGTGGCGAATGATCTCGTCCTCTACCAAAGTGCCGAGTCCGACATCCAGTCCCAGGCGCCTCCTCGAGACTGAACCATCTTGGCAGGCAAGGAAGCGGGGAACCATACACGCGCAACATGGTCTGGATGGACCAAGGGGCCCGAGCCCACCGACAATCCGCCCCGTGTCATGCAATCCTAGGCCAACTAGATATACAAGGCGGACTAGGTCGGAGGAGACATTCTAGACATACATAGTGCTAGAATTTTCCCTCAGTGATCTTCTTACTCCTCTCCTCCGTCACGTAGGAGGCTGTAATCCAAGTATCAGTTCTCTCTGATGACCTCTTGGATCACGAGTGAGCAACCCAACAATACAAACACCAAATGATGAGGAGGGTCTTACTTCCTCTAGGAGGGCCTGGACTTGGGTGAAAGCTTATCAATGCGATCCACGGATCACCAATGAGCAACCCAAAAATACATACATCAAAGTAGGACTAGGGTATTTCTTCTTTCAGGAGGGCTCGAATCTAGGTAAATCCTTCTCCCGTGCTTTACCATCCCGATCCGCTACTTGCACGCCCCTCCGAACATATCAGCCGTCCCATGACGACACTGTTGATATGAAGCACCGACATGTGGGATCCTCCCGGCCAGCTTGCAGCGCGTCGCGGTGATCCACTCCTCCTCGACGTGAGGGCGACATCCTTATTCTCTGCCTCCTTGGACAGGATCCGGTCCTCCATCGAGAGAAACACCCAGTTCAGCGGCTGGGGAAGTGGCATGGCGAGGAGAAGGCAAGTGGGGGTTGTGGGCGATGGTGAGGGAGTTGGGGGATGTGGGCTTTTCAAAGGGGACAGTGGCCTTTTTGTAATAGTGGACAGAGGAAAAATTGGGTGAGAAATATGACGGGAATGGCCACATGCAATTGGCACGCGACGACTGCCAATAACCGGCACCGCTTCCTGGTGCGATGAGCGTTTGCTCATTTGCGCCATTGGCAGGAGAGGAGGTGGGCTACACAGGATGTTGAGAAGGGGTGGGAGGGTGAAACTTCCCACCGTACGAGCGGATCCCGGATGGCTTACCCTCCAAACCAAGCCTCACAACCTTCAATACATGTAGGGTCATGAGCTCGACATAGAGCGCATGGTGATCCGGGGTCCTATGCACCGATGGAGCTACAGCAAGGCCAGATAGGCCGTGGCCTGCCCAGGACTGAAGGAAAGAAACATTTTATAGGAAGCCCAGCCCATAACATTGCAATTTGGTCGCACACTTTGTAGTGTCTGGCCCGCCCAATCTTTTTATGGTAGCTCCGCCACTGGTCCTATGGCCAAACTGTTAAGCACCCTTTTGATCAAAATCACCATACGAACGATTATTATGCTGATCATGACGACTCTCTTACGCCTCCTACTCTGATTTCTACGTATACTAATGTAAAAAGTATATGAATGGTGTACAAGTGCGACTGTAGTGACATTTATTTTACTGAATAGTATGGCTGAAAAAATTGACTATTCCTGGAGGGGGTCACGGTGCCGGCAATTCAGTGACATTTTATTATTTGGATGAAAAAGGGTTTTCCCCCGCTTTATATTATAAAGCACCAACCACATAACAGAGTATGGTAGCTAGGTTTCGTCAAACTGATCCAACAACATAAAAATAACAAAAGGTTCCAAGGTCTTGCTGGGGGCACATCACAACAAACCCCTCAAATAAAAGACAAACTAATCTGGCTCTGGCGGAGGCAGAGGGAGCCGGGGTTGGAGCGGAGGGGTGAGTCGAGAGGCAGAGGCGTGCATGTCGGTGATCATCTTGTCAATGGAGAGACGGTCTTGGCACTTGCTAAGCGGCCTCCAAAGCTGTAAAAAGCCACACAATTTGTATATGGCATCAGGGACAGAACAAAGCGGGCATAAGCCATCGGATGGGACATTTCGCTTGAGCACCTCAGTGCCTGTAGAAAGGCGCCCAAACACTAGTTGCCTTAGGAAGATTCTAATCTTCAGAGGCAGTTTGATCTCCCAAAGGAGATTTAGCTGTGCCAGTCCCGGAGTGGGTACAATCGCCCGATAGAGCGATTTGGAGGAGAATCATCCCGATGGCTCGAGGCACCAACGCGTTGTGTCCGGTCCGAGTACCGGGGTTTGAAGGGCAATGCATGCAATGAGGTCCTCCCAGAGGTCCCGCTCATCCGGCCCGAAGGTACGCCGAAATGCGATATTGCCCAAATCCATAAGGGCCGACTCAACAAAAAAATTCAGGTTGGCACAAATGATGAAAAAGGGCTTGGAACCGCACTGCAAAGGGCTGGATGCCCGACCATCTATCTAGCCAAAATAGTGTGGTTATGCTGGTTCCAACCGAGATGGAGGACCCAATACGAAGGACCGACAATAGTTTTTTGACTATGTACTGCAAGGCAACAGCCTCACAGTGCTTTATTAGAAAAATAATAGGTCTACATAATTACAGAGAACCAGAAAGCAAAGAAAAGAAATACTTACAAGAGATCCATGAGAGAGAGGCTATCCAGGGGACTAGGCTATCCTTATATTTACATTTGATTCTATGAGCTAATAAGGAAATATCATGTATGAAGTTCCTCCTCCAAGAAATGAAGGTAGGTCTCTCATTTCTAAAGATTTTCCCATTCCGTTGAGTCCAGATGTTCCAAGTAGCAGTAAACACCACCTTAGTGAAGAAAGGATAACCAAAATCCCTCCTAGCAGCAAGAGCCATGTCATATGTATTCTGGTTGCGTTGAGCATTCCAAAGGACCGGCAATAGTTGGGCAATTGTCTACCAGAACATAGCCCACCGATCTCTGTGCAAATGCCAAGCCCTGACCACGTAAATACTTTGCCTTCATGATATCAATCCAAAGACCATCCTCACCAGAGGAGATCCTCCATAGTCATTTGGCTAGGAGGGCTATGTTCATCCGCTTGGATGAGATAACACCAAGCCCCCCTTGGTCCTTGGGCTTGCATATCTCTGTCCACTTCACCATATGGTACTTCTGCTTATTGTTCTTCCCTGCTCAGAAAAACATGGGCAGGTACTTGGCAATATCCTGATGAAGGGATTCATTTCAACTATAGAATCCCATGAGGTACATCAATGGGCTAGTTAGCGAGGAGTTGATGAGGATGACCCAAGCCGCCTTGGAGAGCCATCTCCATTGCCATGGCTCCACTCGGTATTGGATCCTAAACACCAATGACAGAAGGTCCCTCGTTAGTATGCGGGAGTCACTAATGGGCATTCCCGAGTATGTCATCGAAAAGGAGCCTAATCGACAATTGAGCCGATTAGCAATACTATGCTTCTCCTCGTTGGAGTACCCCAAGATCATGACCTCGCTCTTATTGAAATTAATCGTTAGGCTGGACATCTCCTGGAAGCAAAGTAACAGGAATTTGAGGTGTTGGATGTCTGCATTAGACCCCTCTACCATCAAAATCGTGTCATCCGCATATTGGAGGTGGGTAATACCTCCACCCGGTAGGAGATGCGAACATATTCTCGTAAGATGTCTGGCATGCTTGGCCAGGTCTAATGTGGCAGCAAGGGCATCCACAACTAGGTTAAATAGGAAGGGGGATAGAGGGCACCTTTGACTTACTCCCTGCGCTGTTTGAATGTAGGGTCCCACCTCCCCATTTGTGTTCGTGGCCGACCAGCCGCTCATCACTAGTTGCATCACCCTTGCAATCCAGTGCGGAGAAAAACCTTTCTTATACATTAACTCCCGAAGGAAGGACCAATGTAGCATGTCGTAAGCCTTGTGAAACTCAATCTTGAAGAAGACCGCTTTTAGATGCTTCCTCTTGGCCTCATGAATAACCTCATGTAGCACCAGGATCCCATCTAGGATGTACCACCCTCTAACAAACGCGGTCTGGTTAGGATGGGTAATATGGGGAGCCAGCAGGGCTGCCCTATTGGCATACCCTTTGGCGAGGATCCGAAATACCACATTGATCACTATGATAGGCCAGAATTCCGGATACCCGTCGCTGCCGGAACTTTCAGAATCAAATATATAACTCCATAGTTCAACCGAGAAAGGTCTAGGACCCCTTGTGCAAATTCTCGAAATAGTGCAAGGATGTCATCCTTGATCGATTACCAAAAGACTTGGAAGAACCAGAGAGGAAGCCCGTCCAGCCCTGGAGGCGATGAGGGATTCATCCCTTTTATGATGTTCGCAACCTCCTCGTCGCTGAACTCCTCCAGGAGCATGTTATTTTGCTCAATTGAGACCCGTTTGGACTCCTCCCAAACTGGGTCAGCTAATGTCGTGCCACTACGTTGCCATGCAGTAAATAGGGATTTATAAAATCCGTCGACATGTTCCCGCACTTCCTCTGGGTCCTGGATCAACCGATCCCCTTCCCATAGAAAAGGGATCGTGCATTGCCGCCGACGGCAGTTGGCAATAGCCTGGAAGTACGCCATGTTGGCATCTCCAAAGAGAACCCAATTCATGGAGCCACGTCGGCGCCAATATTCCTCTTTCTTTCGGTAGATCTCCAGCAATTCATCCTCCAGATTGTAGTGGAGTGCCCACTCCTCGGGAGAAAGGCCTGAGGTGTCGGCCTTCAAGTATAAAACTTGAACCTCCGCAAGCAGGGACCCCTTCCTAATCTTTAGGTCGTGGCCCACGTTCCCGCCCCAGCCCCGTATGAATTGCCTCGAATGTTTGACCAAGAAGTGACATTCATCCACAGCTGACATCTGACGGTGGGGCTCTATCCGTGCCACTACCCAGTGGGCATTCACCGCGTCTCGAAACCCCGCCTGACGCAATAAAAAGGATTCGAAGCGAAACCTAGGAGGAGGACGCGGACGATCATCACTAGAGGACAGGAGCAATGGCACATGGTTAGACCCAATCCGGGTGATGGCCTACAAGCAAGCGAGTGGAAATCGCAATTCCCACTCCAGGGACATGAAAACCATGTCTAGGACACTACAGGTTGGAGCCAACTGGCGATTGGTCCAAGTGAACCTGGCCCCAACCTTGTCTAACTCTCGGAGTCCCAGATCAGCAATCCAATCATGGAATCGCTGCATGCTCGGACGATCAATCTGGGCATTATTCTTATCCGATGGAGCTCTAATAAGGTTAAAGTCCCCACCAATGGAAATTGGAAGCGAGGCAGAGGACACCTTCGTGTGGAGTTCATCGACGAAAGCCTGGTGTCGGTGTCAAAACCGTCGGATCTCGGGTAGGGGGTCCCGAACTGTGCGTCTAGGCCAGATGGTAACAGGAGGCAAGGGACACGAAGTTTTACCCAGGTTCGGGCCCTCTCGATGGAGGTAAAACCCTACGTCCTGCTTGATTAATATTGATGATATGGGTAGTACAAGAGTAGATCTACCACGAGATCAGAGAGGCTAAACCCTAGAAGCTAGCCTATGGTATGATTGTTGATGTGTATATTGTCCTACGGACTAAAACCCCCCGGTTTATATAGACACCAGAGAGGGTTAGGGTTACACAAAGTCGGTTACAATGGTAGGAGATCTTCATATCCGTATCGCCAAGCTTGCCTTCCACGCCAAGGAAAGTCCCTTCTGGACACGGGACGGAGTCTTCAATCTTGTATCTTCATAGTCCAGGAGTCCGGCTGAAGGTACAGTCCGGCTATCCAAACACCCCCTAATCCAGGACTCCCTCAGTAGCCCCTGAACCAGGCTTTAATGACGACGAGTCCGGCGCGCAGATTGTCTTCGGCATTGCAAGGCGGGTTCCCCCTCCAAGTACTACATAGAAGATTTTGAACATAAAGATAGTGTCCGGCTCTGCAAAATAAGTTTCCACATATTGCCATAGAGAGAATAATATTTACACAAATCTAATCTGCTGACGTATTCCGTAGCGTGACACACCACGGCCAAGTCTTTATCCGAGTCGTTTCATTATCCCACCTCAGCGCGTCATACGAGGCGGTTTCCTTGGCACGTCTTGTTAAGGCAGAGATCGTGTCCCCTTATTCCGGGATTCTCATCAATATGGGCATGGGTAACCCAACCGTGCCATTGATTACGGCGCTTGGAGATAAGCGAGTTTTACCAGGCTGGTGGGGACATGTAGTTGCGTCCACCCATATAAGGGGATAAGGATCCACCCTTTCACCTACGCCTTCTTCCTCCTTCGCCTATCCATTCTTGCGCACTCGAGCTCCAGCGCCCAAGTCCGCACTCCCCACCTCAACCTCCTCTAGCCATGTCCGGAGCGGGAGGCAAGTGGATGGTCTCCTCTGTCACGGAGGGACATATCAAAAAGCTGAGGAAGGCCAGATACCTGTCTAACAACATCGCGTACCGGCTCCCCGAAAAGGGGAAGCTCATCCCCACCCCTAGGCCCCATGAGAGGGTGGTGTTCCTCCCCCATTTCCTCCGCGGACTGGGCTTCCCTCTCCACCCATTTGTCCGGGGGCTCATGTTCTACTACGGCCTGGATTTCCACAATCTGGCCCCGAACTTCGTCCTCAACATCTCGGCGTTTATCGTCGTGTGCGAGGCCTTCCTCCACATCCGCCCCCATTTCGGCCTATGGCTCAAGACTTTCAATGTCAAGCCGAAGGTTGTGCATGGCAACCAGGCGAAGTGCGGAGGCGCCATGGTGGGCAAGATGGCCAACGTCCTATGGCTCGAGGGCTCCTTTGTGGAGACCCTGAAGGGGTGGCAATCGGGGTGGTTTTACATCACCGAGCCGCGCGACGCCGAATGGGTCGCACCCCCCGAGTTCTGATCCGGACCCCCTACGCGGCTCACCTCCTGGAAGGAGACGGGCCTGTCTTGGGGTAAAAAAGGAGAGCTGACCGGACTCCAAACATGCATCCAAACCCTGGAGGACAAGAAGCTCAAACTTGTCAACGTAGTCCAGGTTATGCTCATCCGCCTGATCCTCCCGTGTCAACAACGGGCTTTCAACCTGTGGGAGTTCGACCCGGCGCCGCACCAAACTCTGAGCAGGCTCTTCGACACGACGTACGAAGATGCCTGGAAGGTGCTTTTCAAAGGCACCGAGGCTCCCGCATCCGCTACCGAGGATCACGGTTTCAG